>NC_092087.1:90058097-90178097 GCF_045679555.1 Salvelinus alpinus | reverse complement strand
CGCACACCTTACAACATCAAAGATATTTTGACTGATTGGTCAAGATATTTGGACTTGATTGGTCAAGATATTTGGACTTGATTGGTCAAGATATTTGGACTTGGTTGGTCAAAGATATTTTGACTTGGTTGGTCAAAGATATTTTGACTTGATTGGTCCAAGATATTTTGACTTGATTGGTCAAGGATATTTTGACTTGATTGGTCAAGGATATTTTGACTTGATTGGTCCAAGATATTTTGACTTGATTGGTCCAAGATATTTTGACTTGATTGGTTGATTTAATTGATTGATCACCTGCAGCTGGGTTTGTCCTGCTGTGGATGGACATTGGTCTGACCGCTGACTTCCTCCACGTCCTGGTCAACCTGGTCAAGTTCAACAGCTGCTACCTCGACCAGAACGTATCCGTCATGGTCCAGTAAGAACACACACACACACAGTCTTGTACAACTAACCTTGTGGGGACACACAATTCAGTCCCATTCAAAATACCCTAACCTGTACCCTAACCTGTACCCTAACCTGTACCCTAACCTGTACCCTAACCTTAACTCGGAATCCCTAGCTGCTAACACTAATTCTAACCCTTAACCCCACTAGAAATAGCATGTGACCTTGTGGGGACTAACAACATGTCCCCAGTTGGTCACATTTTTGTTAGTATAATATTTTTGTGGGGTCTTCTGATTAGTTATATACATACACACACACACACACACACACACACACACACACACACACACACACACACGCTAGGTTTCAGTGTGTGGTTTTGTCCAACAGGAAGATCTGTCTGCTGTGTAACCGGACAACAGCCTCTACAGACATTGAGGTAGTATTTCATTCACTCTGATGTCGAGGTTTTATAACTCTGGGCTTTTTATTTATGAGGTCATTAACCCCTTACGTGTGTGTGTGTGTGTGTGTCGTCTCGGTGTGTGTGTCGTCTCGGTGTGTGTTTTCTTGGTGTGTGTGTGTCGTCTCGGTGTGTGTGTGTGTCGTCTCGGTGTGTGTGTCGTCTCGGTGTGTGTGTGTGTGTGTGTGTCGTCTCGGTGTGTGTGTGTGTCGTCTCGGTGTGTGTGTGTGTCGTCTCGGTGTGTGTGTCGTCTCGGTGTGTGTGTGTGTGTGTGTGTCGTCTCGGTGTGTGTGTGTGTGTCGTCTCGGTGTGTGTGTGTGTGTGTCGTCTCGGTGTGTGTGTGTCGTCTCGGTGTGTCGTGTGTGTGTGTGTGTGTGTGTGTGTGTGTGTGTGTGTGTGTGTGTGTGTGTGTCGTCTCGGTGTGTGTGTCGTCTCGTGTGTGTGTGTGTGTCGTCTCGGTGTGTGTCCAGGTGGCTCTACAGGTGCTGGATGCGGTGGTGTGTTATAACTGCCTCCCCTCTGACTCCCTCACCGTCTTCATCATCACTCTCTGTCGCACCGTCAACGTCAAGGAGTTCTGTGAGTCCTGCTGGAAGGTGAGCAACGAGTGTTGGTGAGGGACTGCTGGTGGGTGTGTGAGGGAGTGCTGGTGAGGGAGTGTTGGTGGAGTGTTGGTGAGTGTGTGAGGGAGAGTTGGTGAGGGAGTGTTGGTGAGGTGTGAGGGAGTGTTGGTGAGTGTGTGTCTGATGATCTACTTGTCATGTTAATTAATCTGACTAAACAATAATAATAGTAATGATTAATATTCTAACGTCTAACCGTTAGGAATGATCAACAGATTATAATACTGCTCCTCTATCAACAGATTATACACAATCTGTCAGATTATAATACTGCTCCTCTGTCAACAGATTAAAATACTGCTCCTCTATCAGCAGATTATACACAATCTGTCAGATAGTAATACTGCTCCTCTATCAACAGATTATACACAATCTGTCAGATAGTAATACTGCTCCTCTATCAACAGATTATACACAATCTGTCAGATTATAATACTGCTCCTCTATCAACAGATTATAATACTGCTCCTCTATCAACAGATTATACACAATCTGTCAGATTATAATACTGCTCCTTTATCAATAGATTATAATACTGCTCCTCTGTCAACAGATTATACACAATCTGTCAGATTATAATACTGCTCCTCTATCAACAGATTATACACAATCTGTCAGATTATAATACTGCTCCTCTATAAACAGATTATAATACTTCTCCTCTATCAACAGATTATAATACTGCTCCTCTGCCAACAGATCATACACAATCTGTCAGATTATAATATTGCTCCTTTATCAGCAGATTATAATACTGCTCCTCTATCAACAGATTATACACAATCTGTCAGATAATAATACTGCTCCTCTATCAACAGATTATACACAATCTGTCAGATAATAATACTGCTCTTATATCAACAGATTATACACAATCTGTCAGATAATAATACTGCTTCTCTATCAACAGATTATAATACTGCTCCTCTGTCAACAGATTATACACAATCTGTCAGATTATAATACTGCTCCTCTATCAACAGATTATACACAATCTGTCAGATTATAATACTGCTCCTCTATCAACAGATTATAATACTGCTCCTCTGTCAACAGATTATACACAATCTGTCAGATTATTATACGGCTCCTCTATCAACAGATTATACACAATCTGTCAGATTATAATACTGCTCCTCTATCAACAGATTATAATACTGCTCCTCTATCAACAGATTATACACAATCTGTCAGATTATAATACTGCTCCTTTATCAGCAGATTATAATACTGCTCCTCTATCAACAGATTATACACAATCTGTCAGATTATAATACTGCTCCTCTATCAACAGATTATACACAATCTGTCAGATAATAATACGGCTCCTCTATCAACAGATTATACACAATCTGTCAGATTATAATACTGCTCCTCTATCAACAGATTATAATACTGCTCCTCTGCCAACAGATTATACACAATCTGTCAGATAATAATACTGCTCTATCAACAGATTATACACAATCTGTCAGATTATAATACTGCTCCTCTATCAACAGATTATAATACTGCTCCTCTGCCAACAGATTATACACAATCTGTCAGATTATAATACTGCTCCTCTATCAACAGATTATAATACTGCTCCTCTATCAACAGATTATACACAATCTGTCAGATTATAATACTGCTCCTCTATCAACAGATTATACACAATCTGTCAGATTATAATACTGCTCCTCTATCAACAGATTATACACAATCTGTCAGATTATAATACTGCTCCTCTGTCAACAGATTATACACAATCTGTCAGATTATAATACTGCTCCTCTATCAACAGATTATACACAATCTGTCAGATTATAATACTGCTCCTCTATCAACAGATTATACACAATCTGTCAGATAATAATACTGCTCCTCTATCAACAGATTATAATACTGCTCCTCTCAACAGATTATACACAATCTGTCAGATTATAATACTGCTCCTTTATCAGCAGATTATAATACTGCTCCTCTATCAACAGATTATACACAATCTGTCAGATTATAATACTGCTCCTTTATCAGCAGATTATAATACTGCTCCTTTATCAGCAGATTATAATACTGCTCCTCTATCAACAGATTATACACAATCTGTCAGATTATAATACTGCTCCTTTATCAGCAGATAACAATACTGCTCCTCTATCAACAGATTATAATACTGCTCCTCTATCAACAGATGATACACAATCTGTCAGATAATAATACTGCTCCTTTATCAATAGATTATAATACTGCTCCTCTGTCAACAGATTATACACAATCTGTCAGATTATAATACGGCTCCTCTATCAACAGATTATACACAATCTGTCAGATTATAATACTGCTCCTCTATCAACAGATTATAATACTGCTCCTCTATCAACAGATTATACACAATCTGTCAGATTATAATACTGCTCCTTTATCAGCAGATTATAATACTGCTCCTCTATCAACAGATTATACACAATCTGTCAGATTATAATACGGCTCCTCTATCAACAGATTATACACAATCTGTCAGATTATAATACTGCTCCTCTATCAACAGATTATAATACTGCTCCTTTATCAATAGATTATAATACTGCTCCTCTATCAACAGATTATACACAATCTGTCAGATAATAATACTGCTCCTATATCAACAGATTATACACAATCTGTCAGATAATAATACTGCTCCTCCCCCCTCTCTTCTCTCCTCTCCTCTCCTCCATCTCTCCAGTTGATGAGGAAGGTGTTGGGGACTCATCTGGGCCATAGTGCCATATACACCATGTGCCGTATCATGGAGGAGAGGTAACAAACCCTGTGTGTGTCTGCCTGCCTGTGTCTGTATCTCTCTCTGTGTGTCTAACCTGTCATCTCTCTGTGCGTGTGTCTAACCTGTCCCCTCTCTCTGTGTCTGACCTGTCCCCTCTCTCTGTGTGTGTGTCTAACCTGTCCCCTCTCTCTGTGTGTGTATCTAACCTGTCCTCTCTCTGTGTGTGTATCTAACCTGTCCTCTCTCTGTGTCTGACCTGTCCCCTCTCTCTGTGTGTGTGACTGACCAGTCCCCCCTCTCTGTGTGTGTGTCTGACCTGTCCCCTCTCTCTGTGTGTGTGTCTGACCTGTCCCCTCTCTGTGTGTGTGTGTGTCTGACCTGTCCCCTCTCTCTGTGCGTGTGTCTGACCTGTCCCCTCACTCTGTGTGTGTGTCTGACCTGTCCCCTCTCTCTGTGCGTGTGTCTGACCTGTCCCCTCTCTGTGTGTGTGTCTAACCTGTCCCCTCTCTCTGTGTGTGTGTCTGACCTGTCCCCTCTCTCTGTGTGTGTGTCTGACCTGTCCCCTCTCTCTGTGCGTGTGTCTGACCTGTCCCCTCTCTCTGTGTGTGTGTCTGACCTGTCCTATCTCTCTGTGTGTGTGTCTGACCTGTCCCCTCTCTCTGTGTGTGTGTCTGACCTGTCCCCTCTCTCTGTGTGTGTGTCTGACCTGTCCCCTCTCTCTGTGTGTGTGTCTGACCTGTCCCCTCTCTCTGTGCGTGTGTCTGACTTGTCCCCTCTCTCTGTGCGTGTGTCTAACCTGTCCCCTCTCTCTGTGTGTGTGTCTGACCTGTCCCCTCTCTCTGTGTGTGTGTCTGACCTGTCCCCTCTCTCTGTGTGTGTGTCTGACCTGTCCTCTCTCTCTGTGCGTGTGTCTGACCTGTCCTCTCTCTCTGTGTGTGTGTCTGACCTGTCCCCTCTCTCTGTGTGTGTGTCTGACCTGTCCCCTCTCTCTGTGTGTGTGTCTGACCTGTCCTATCTCTCTGTGTGTGTGTCTGACCTGTCCTGTGTGTGTGTGTGTGTGTGTGTGTGTGTGTAACCTGTCCTCTGTGTGTGTGTAACCTGTCCTCTGTGTGTGTGTCTAACCTGTCCTCTGTGTGTGTGTAACCTGTCCTCTCTGTGTGTGTGTCTAACCTGTCCTCTGTGTGTCAGGGCGTATATGGAGGATTCTCCGTTGCTGAGGGGAGCAGTGTTCTTCGTAGGGATGGCTCTATGGGGGGCGCACCGTCTCCCAGCCTTAAAGAACACCCCTACCCTGGTCCTCCCATCATTCTATAAGGTAGGATCCAGGGAAGGAGGGGGAGGGAGGATGGGAGGGGTGGCGAGAGGATGGGAGGGGTGGCGAGAGGATGGGCGGGGGGAGAGGGCGAGGATGGGAGGGGGTAGAGAGGGAGGATGGGAGGGGGTAGAGAGGGGGGATGGGAGAGAGGGAGGATGGGAGGGGGGAGGGGGTAGAGAGGGAGGATGATGGGGGTAGAGAGGGAGAATGGGAAGAGAGGGAGGTTGGAAGGGGGTAGAGAGGGAGGATGGGAAGGGGTAGAGAGGGAGATTGGGAGGATGGGAGGGGGTAGAGAGGGAGGATGGGAAGAGAGGGAGGATGGGAGAGGGTAGAGAGGGAGGATGGGAAGAGAGGGAGGATGGGAGGGGGTAGAGAGGGAGGATGGGAAGAGAGGGAGGATGGGAGGGGGTAGAGAGGGAGGATGGGAGGGGGTAGAGAGGGAGGATGGGAGGGGGTAGAGAGGGAGGATGGGAGGGGGTAGAGAGGGAGGATGGGAGAGGGTAGAGAGGGAGGATGGGAAGAGAGGGAGGATGGGAGAGGGTAGAGAGGGAGGATGGGAAGAGAGGGAGGATGGGAGGGGGTAGAGAGGGAGGATGGGAAGAGAGGGAGGATGGGAGAGGGTAGAGAGGGAGGATGGGAAGGGGTAGAGAGGGAGGATGGGAGGGGGTAGAGAGGGAGGATGGGAAGAGAGGGAGGATGGGAGAGGGTAGAGAGGGAGGATGGGAAGAGAGGGAGGATGGGAGAGGGTAGAGAGGGAGGATGGGAGGGGGTAGAGAGGGTAGAGAGGGAGGATGGGAGGGGGTAGAGAGGGAGGATGGGAGGGGGTAGAGAGGGAGGATGGGAGGGGGTAGAGAGGGAGGATGGGAGAGGGTAGAGAGGGAGGATGGGAGAGGGTAGAGAGGGAGGATGGGAGAGGGTAGAGAGGGAGGATGGGAAGGGGTAGAGAGGGAGGATGGGAGGGGGTAGAGACGGAGAATGGGAAGAGAGGGAGGATGGGAGAGGGTAGAGAGGGAGGATGGGAAGGAGTAGAGAGGGGGGAAGGGAAGGGGTAGAGAGGGAGGTTGGGAAGGGGTAGAGAGGGAGGATGGGAGAGGGTAGAGAGGGAGGATGGGAAGGGGTAGAGAGGGAGGATGGGAGGGGGTAGAGACGGAGAATGGGAAGAGAGGGAGGTTGGAAGGGGGTAGAGACGGAGAATGGGAAGGGGTAGAGAGGGAGGGGGTAGAGAGGGAGGATGGGAAGGGGTAGAGAGGGAGGATGGGAGGGAGGATGGGAGAGGATAGAGAGGGAGGATGGGAGGTGGTAGAGGGAGGATGGGAAGGGGTAGAGGGGGAGGATGGGAGGTGGTAGAGAGGGAGGATGGGAAGGGGTAGAGAGATAGGATGGGAAGGGGTAGAGAGGGAGGATGGAGGTGGTAGAGAGGGAGGATGGGAAGAGAGGGAGGAGAGAGGGAGGATGGGAGGTGGTAGAGAGGGAGGATGGGAGGTGGTAGAGAGGGAGGGGGGAGAGGGAGGATGGGAGGGGGGAGAGAGGGAGGAAAGATTCAACATTTTAAAGGTGCATTAGAGGAGTTTTTTTCTTTGACCTCTGACCAACCCCTGACCTTTAACCCCCAGGCGATGTGGTGTGCCAACGAGATGGTGTCGTATGAGATCGTTCTGTCCATCACCAGACTGATAAAGAAGTACGGAAAGGAGCTCCAGGTGGTCACATGGGACATACTGCTGGGGATCATAGAGAAGTTACTACAGCAGATTCAGGTACACACACACACACACACACAGACACACACACAGACACACACAGACACAAAGACACAGACACAGAGACACACACACACACACACACACACAGATAGACACACACACACAGACACAGAGTCACACACACAGACAGAGAGACACACACACAGAGAAAATGGATGTAATTGTCTCCAGTCGATAGGCAGTGCAGAGCTGAAGTCCATAGTGTATGAGTTGCTGACTACAGTGGAGGAGCTCTATGAGCAGAACGGCTTCCATGGATCATCTGACAAGTTCTTCAGTCTGGTGGAGAAGTGTGCTGACAAAAGACCTGTAAGTCACTCCTCCACTTCCCCCTCTTCTCCACTTCCCCCTCTTCTCCTTTCCCCCTCTTCTCCTTCCCCCTCTCATCGCCCCTCCTCTCTCTTTTTCCCCTGTGTCTGACAGTCTTTGTGTGATGTCTGTTATTTGCCTTCACTTTGTCTTCCATTGTTCTTGTAAAGAGTTGTTGTTGTGATGTCATCAGGATGCGTCGGTGCTGACTCTGATATCGTACCGGGCCCAGTCCATCCAGCCAGCTAAAGACGGGTGGATCCAGAGCCTACACCGCCTTATGGAGAAGTTCTTCAGGTAACTGTATAGTGCTGTGTGGTCGCCACGGATACCAAAACAGAAACAAAAAACAAAAAACAAACTAAAAGTTGTCAACGGGCACCGTTAAGTGATTGTCATTCCCGTCTTATGTTGAACAGTATTTAGGGAAAGAGAGTTTGTGTTAAACTACTTCTCTGTCTCTCTGTCTCTGTCTCTCTCTCTGTCTCTGTCTCTGTCTCTGTCTCTGTCTCTCTGTCTCTCTCTCTCTCTCTCTCTCTGTCTCTGTCTGTCTCTCTCTGTCTCTCTGTATCTCTCTCTGTCTCTGTCTCTCTCTCTCTGTCTCTCTGTATCTCTCTCTGTCTGTCTCTCTGTCTCTCTCTCTCTGTCTCTCTCTCTGTCTCTCTGTCTCTCTCTCTCTGTCTCTCTCTCTCTGTCTCTCTCTCTCTGTCTCTCTTTCCCCCCCCCCAGGAATGAGAGTCGTAGTGTGATCAGGATCAAAGTGCTTCACATCCTCTCCTTTGTCCTCAGCACCAACCGCCAGCTGTACGAGGTACTCACCCACTCACTCACCATCCAACTCTTCTCTTTCACTCCCTCTCCCGTTCTCTCCATCTCTCCCTGCGTGTTCATTCTGTCGTCTCGTTCCCAGGAGGAGTTGATCGAGGTGGTGGTGGTTCCTCAGCTCAGTGGGATAGCAGAGGACAGAGACCTGGCTGTGAGGAGACAGGCTACCCAGCTACTGGTGGACCTGGCTGAGAGCTGTAGTACACACCACTTCACCAGCCTCCTGGACATCATCCAGAGGGTAGGAGACACACACACACCACTTCACCAGCCTCCTGGAGGGTAGGGGGGACACACACCACTTCACCAGCCTCCTGGAGGGTAGGGGGGACACACACCACTTCACCAGCCTCCTGGAGGGTAGGGGGGACACACACCACTTCACCAGCCTCCTGGAGGGTAGGGGGGACACACACCACTTCACCAGCCTCCTGGAGGGTAGGGGGGACACACACCACTTCACCAGCCTCCTGGAGGGTAGGGGGGACACACACCACTTCACCAGCCTCCTGGAGGGTAGGGGGGACACACACCACTTCACCAGCCTCCTGGAGGGTAGGGGGGACACACCACTTCACCAGCCTCCTGGAGGGTAGGGGACACACACACTGGTTCCACACACCGCTTCACCAGCCTCCTGGAGGGTAGGAGAGAGTGTTAAGATTGTGTGTATGTAAAGTTAAAGGACCAATCAGCAGATGAAACGATAGCAAAGTGGTTACCCCGCCACTGTTTAAGTTGAAAGCAGAGGGATGGGGCAGATCAGATCCCTGCTTCTACACCTGCATTGCTTGCTGTTTGGGGTTTTAGGCTGGGTTTCTGTACAATGGAAAAAGGGCTTCATAAATACATCAAATCACATTTTATTGGTCACATACACATGGTTAGTAGATGTTAATGGTCACATACACACGGTTAGCAGATGTTAATGGTCACATACACATGGTTAGTAGATGTTAATGCGAGTGTAGCGAAATGCTTGTGCTTCTAGTTACGACCGTGCAGTAATATCTAACAAGTAATCTAACAATTTCACAACAACTACCTTATACACACAAGTGTAAAGGAATGATTAAGAATATGTACATAAAGATATATGGATGAGCGATGGCCGAACGGCATTGGCACGATACAGTAGATGGTATCGAGTACAGTATATACATATGAGATGAGTAATGTAGGGTATGTAAACATTGTTTAAAGTGGCTAGTGATACATTTATTACATCAATTTTTACATTATTAAAGTGGCTGGAGTTGAGTCAGTATGTTGGCAGCGGCCGCTAAATGTTAGTGGTGGCTGTTTAACAGTCTGATGGCCTGGAGATAGAAGCTGTTTTTCAGTCTCTCGGTCCCTGCTTTTATGCACCTGTACTGACCTCACCTTCTGTATGGTAGCGGGGTGAACAGGCAGTGGCTCGGGTGGTTGTTGTCCTTGATGATCTTTTTGTCCTTCCTGTGACATCGGGTGCTGTAGGTGTCCTGGAGGGCAGGTAGTTTGCCCCCGGTGATGCTCTGGAGAGCCTTATGGTTTTGGGCGGAGCAGTTGCCGTACCAGGCGGTGATACAGGCCGACAGGATGCTCTCGATTGTGCATCTGTAAAAGTTTGTGAGGGTTTTAGGGGCGAAGCCACATTTATTCAGCCTCCTGAGGTTGAAGAGGCGCTGTTGCGCCTTCTTCACCACGCTGTCTGTGTGAGTGGACCATTTCAGATCGTCAGTGATGTGTACGCCGAGGAACTTGAAGCTTTCCACCTTCTCCACTGCGATCCCGTCGATGTGAATGGGGGGTGCTCCCTCTGCTGTTTCCTGAAGTCCACGATCAGCTCCTTTGTTTTGTTGATGTTGAGTGAGAGGTTATTTTCCTGACACCACACTCCGAGGGCCCTCACCTCCTCCCTGTAGGCCGTCTCGTCGTTGTTGGTAATCAGGCCTACCACTGTAGTGTCGTCTGCAAACTTGATGATTGAGTTGGAGGCGTGCATGGCCACGCAGTCGTGGGTGAACAGGGAGTACAGGAGAGGGGTGAGAACGCACCCTTATGGGGCCCCAGTGTTGAGGATCAGCGGGGTGGAGATGTTGTTTCCTACCCTCACTACCCGGTGGTGATTTGATTAGAGTGTATGTGTGCTCTCTCTCTCTCTTTGTGCAGGTGGCGAGTCGTTCGCTGGTGTGCCCAGGGCCCCTGGAGGTGTCGGAGAGAGACCCCACGGCAGAATCCCCCATGGAGGATGTCAGGACCGCTATACGAGGCCTACTGGAGATACTGCAGGTACACACACACACACACACACACACACACACACACACACACACACACACACACACACACTGGGACACACACACAGGGTCAATGCAGTGTTACATATTAACATTCACTCATGTGATTGATGGAATGGTGAATTGATAGTGTATCTGTGCTCTGTTGCTCTCCACTCTCAGAGTAAGCTGTACAGCCTGCCAGCCAGCCACGCTAGTCGAGTGTACGAGCTGCTGATCGGACACCTGCAGCTTCACTACAAGAACAAGTACAGCTCCGCTGTGGCCTGCAGCATACGACTACAGGTAGCATATACAGGGGTCACACAGAGGTCAAATACAGTTCAAATGTTACAGCTCCGCCGTGGCCTGCAGCAGGTAGGACACCAGTCACCTGCAGGTTTGGAAATGCTCCTTTTTTTGTTTATCAAGATGTTTCCAAAGGCCTTTTCATTGGTGCCAATCAGAAACCATCAACAAGGAAGGGATGAGGATGTTGTCCAAAGTGACACAGCAGACTTACTCTCTCTCTGTCTCTCTCTCTCTGTCTCTCTCTCTCTGCCTCTCTCTCTCTGCCTCTCTCTGTCTCGCTCTCTCTCTGTCTCTCTCTCTCTGTCTCTCTCTCTCTCTCTCTCTCTGTCTCTCTCTCTGCCTCTCTCTCTGTGCCTCTCTCTCTGTGCCTCTCTCTCTCTGCCTCTATCTCTCTGTCTTTCTCTCTTTGTCTCTCTGTCTTTCTCTCTCTGTCTCTCTCAGGTGTTTGACTTCCTCCTGATGATGAGAACGGACTCCCTCCATCGTCTGGGGTTCCTCAGTAAAGATGGGGTACTGAGGTTCAGTCCGTACTGCCACTGTGACATGGGGTGGGTTCACCTTCACACTGTGTCCGCTCTAAACTCAGATTATTCAGAATATTAAAAGGACAGATGACTAGACAGATACCATAAAGTACCTGAATGTATAGTGGCAAATACCAAAACAGTTGTTGATGCCCCTTACTCGTTATTTTATTTAACATTTATTTAACTTGGCAAGTCGGTCAAGAACAAATTATTATTTACAATGACGGCCTACACCGGCCAAACCCGGACGACGTTGGGCCAATTGTGTGCCGCCCTGTGGGACTCCCCATCACGGCCGGTTGTGATCGAACCAGGGTCTGTAGTGACACCTCTAGCACTGAGAAGCTGCGCCACTCGGGAGCCTGACCAGGGGATCTTTCCAACAATCAATACAGGAGAGGAATCCAACCATCTGAGTCCATTCATTTCCCTTCTTTCAATAGTCTTTGTCACAAACAATAAGGTATGATACGGTTGAAAATTGATAGTGAGTCCAGGCACTCTAGTTCCCACCCAATCAGAGGCACACTAGTTCCCACCCAATCAGAGGCACACTAGTTCCCACCCAATCAGGGGCACACTAGTTCCCACCCAATCAGGGGCACACTAGTTCCCACCCGATCAGGGGCACACTAGTTCCCACCCGATCAGGGGCACACCAGGTAATCATAGGGATGAAATGAATTGAACGCAAAACATGATAAATGGCTGCTACAGAATGTTAAATGTGTTACCTTTTCTGGCATTTTAACTGTAATGTTTAATTGTTAAATGTGCAATGTGTCATGTCTACCACTGTCTGTCAATGTGTCATGTCTACCACTGTCTGTCAATGTGTCATGTCTACCACTGTCTGTCAATGTGTCATGTCTACCACTGTCTGTCAATGTGTCATGTCTGACAATGTGTCATGTCTACCACTGTCTGTCAATGGGTCATGTCTACCACTGTCTGTCAATGGGTCATGTCTACCACTGTCTGTCAATGTGTCATGTCTACCACTGTCTGACAATGTGTCATGTCTACCACTGTCTGTCAATGGGTCATGTCTACCACTGTCTGTCATGGGTCATGTCTGTCAATGTGTCATGTCTACCACTGTCTGTCAATGGGTCGTGTCTACCACTGTCTGTCAATGTGTCATGTCTACCACTGTCTGTCAATGGGTCATGTCTACCACTGTCTGTCAATGGGTCATGTCTACCACTGTCTGTCAATGGGTCATGTCTACCACTGTCTGTCAATGGGTCATGTCTGTCAATGTGTCATGTCTACCACTGTCTGTCAATGGGTCATGTCTACCACTGTCTGTCAATGTGTCATGTCTACCACTGTCTGTCAATGTGTCATGTCTACCACTGTCTGTCAATGGGTCATGTCTACCACTGTCTGTCAATGGAACATTTTGTCTGTAACGCCTTATTAGTCTTCCAGGGGTCAAACACAGAACTATCTAACATGTGTCCTCTCTCTCTCTGTCTCTGTCTCTCTGTGTTCTCTCTCTCTGTGTTCTCTCTGTCTCTGTGTTGTCTCTGTCTCTGTCTCTGTCTCTGTGTGTGTTTCCAGGGAGCCAGAGAAACGAGGGAGTGAGAAGAAGCCTGCAGGCTCAGTGTCTCCCCCTGCTGGCAGTCCTGCCCCTTCCTCCACCACTACTCCCTCCTCCTCCTCCTCCATCCGTACAGCCTGCCTGCCCTACTCACCTGCCTTTAATGTGCTGCTACAGTGCCTGAAGATGGTACCTACCTTACACACACCTACACACACCTACACACACACACACACACACACACACACACACCTACACACACACACACACACCTACAGACACACACACACCTACAGACACACACACACACCTACAGACACACACACACACCTACAGACACACACACACCTACCTACCTACAGACACACACACGCCTACCTACCTACAGACACACACACGCCTACCTACCTACAGACACACACACGCCTACCCACCTACAGACACACACACGCCTACCCACCTACAGACACACACACGCCTACCCACCTACAGACACACACACGCCTACCCACCTACAGACACACACACGCCTACCCACCTACAGACACACACACGCCTACCCACCTACAGACACACACACGCCTACAGACACACACACGCCTACCTACCTACAGACACACACACGCCTACCTACCTACAGACACACACACGCCTACCCACACACGCCTACCTACCTACCTACAGACACACACACCTACCTACCTACCTACAGACACACACACACCTACCTACCTACAGACACACACACGCCTACCTACCTACAGACACACACACACCTACCTACCTACCTACAGACACACACACACCTACCTACCTACAGACACACACGCCTACCGTCCTACCTACAGACACACACACGCCTGCTGACCTACCTACACACGCCTATCTACCTACCTATCTACCTACACGCCTACCTACCTACACACGCCTACCTACCTACCTACACACGCCTACCTACCTACACACCACACACCTACACACACCACACACACACACACACCTACCCCCACACACACCTACCTACACACCACACACACACCTACCTACACACCACACACACACACATCTACCTACACACCACACACACACACACCTACCTACACACCACACACACACACCTACCTACACACCACACACACACTCTCTCTGTCTCTCTCCCTAACTCTGTGTGTTGTTCCCTCTCTCTCTGTCTCTCTCCCTAACTCTGTGTTGTTCCCTCTCTCTCTCTCTCTCTGTCTCTCTCCCTAACTCTGTGTGTTGTTCCCTCTCTCTCTGTGTGTTCCAGGAGACAGACTGGAAGGTGTTGAAGCTGGTTCTAGACAAGATGCCCTGGACCCTACAGTATAAAGTCCTGCTGCTGTCCTCTCCCTGTAGCATAGACCAGCTCTGTTCTACACTCTGTTCTATGGTACACACTGTTACAGGTCTTGGTTTTTCCATTTGATGTTTTTGAGGTTGGATGTTAGGTGTATAGCTCTTTAGCACGTAGGGCGCACCGATTGGTGTCACCTCGTCAGTCAGTATCGGTTTCACCTGTGCTGGTTTCCGTCTCGTTAGAGGGAAGGGGTTTCATCTGTGCTGGTTGCCGTCTCGTTAGAGGGAAGGGGTTTCACCTACCTACCTACCTACCTACATACACATGCCTACCTACCTACACACGCCTGCCTACCTACCTACCTACCTACCTACCTACCTACACACGCCTACAACTACCTACACACACCTACCTTTCACCTGTGTTGGTTTCTGTCTCGTTAGAGGGAAGGGGTTTCACCTGTGCTGGTTGCCGTCTCGTTAGAGGGAAGGGGTTTCACCTGCCTACCTACACACACCTACCTACCTACCTACATACACACGCCTACCTACCTACCTACCTACACACGCCTGCCTACCTACCTACCTACCTACCTACCTACCTACACACGCCTACAACTACCTACACACACCTACCTTTCACCTGTGTTGGTTTCTGTCTCGTTAGAGGGAAGGGGTTTCAGCTGTGTTGGTTGCCGTCTCGTTAGATGGAAGGGGTTTCACCTGTGCTGGTTGCCGTCTCGTTAGAGGGAAGGGGTTTCACCTGTGTTAGTTGCCGTCTCGTTAAAGGGAAGGGGTTTCACCTGTGTTGGCCCAGGTGCTATTTAACAGTGTCTGTCCCAGTGCTCCAGTAGTCTTGAGAGGTGGGAGCGCCTTTAGTTGACGCTCCCTATTTAGATTATCTAGACAAACAACCCTTTATCTGATCTGGTTTAGTGGGTGCTCCCTATTTAGATTGTCTAGACAAACAATCCTTTATCTGATCTGGTTTAGTGGGTGCTCATGGTGGGTGTCTTTTAGGTTCCAGTCATTGTTGCTCGTCAACTCTGATGTGGACCCCCCCCAGGACTATCTTTCAGAACCCCTCCTGTTCTGTTTTGGTTGTCGGTGTTAGTTCCCCCTTCTGATTGACAGACAGTATTTGGGTTTTCTTGCTGGGGAATGTAACAACACACACACATTATTGTCACTTTGATCTCTCTCCGGTCCCTCACTGACACTGTGGATTTGTGCCCATGTGTTTGTTTTTCTCTGTCTCTCTCTGTCTCTCTCTGTCTCTCTCTCGCTCTCTCTCGCTCTCTCTCGCTCGCTCTCTGTCTCTCTCTCGCTCGCTCTCTGTCTCTCTCTCGCTCGCTCTCTGTCTCTCGCTCTCTCTCGCTCTCTCTCGCTCGCTCTCTCTCTCTCTCTCTCTCTCTCGCTCTCTCTCGCTCTCTCTCGCTCTCTCTCGCTCTCTCTCGCTCTCTCTCGCTCTCTCTCGCTCTCTCTCGCTCTCTCTCGCTCGCTCGCTCTCTCTCGCTCTCTCTCTCTGTCTCTCTCTCGCTCTCTCTCTCTGTCTCTCTCTCGCTCTCTCTCTCTGTCTCTCTCTTGCTCTCTGTCTCTCTCTCTGTTTCTGTCTCTCTCTCTGTCTGGCTCTCTGTTTCTGTCTCTCTCTCTGTCTGTCTGTCTGTCTGTCTGTCTCTCTCTCTCTGTCTAGGTGACAGACCGTCTTATCTCAGAGCGTCTGAAGAAGACTCCAGATGGTTTCAGTCGTACTGATGTCCAGCTGGCTGTAGTACCTGTTCTCACTGCTATCACATCATACCACAACTACCTAGAACAGGCCAGACAGGTACACACACACACACACACACACACACACACACACACACACACACACACACACACACACACACACACACACACTGAAATATGCAACCAAAACATTGTTTTGATTAAAGTGAAGAGCGTATTTTCATTAGAAGCATTAGTCTACTTAGTTACATTTTTAACAAAAGCCTGCCCACCAAGTTTAAGTTCACAAACAGATGGAAAAACATGAACACATTGAACACCAGCCAGTTGCAGGTAACGTGGTTAAAAGGGGAAGAATGTCAGCTGTCTCCTGCTGTTAACTACATGTCTCAACTCCCAATAATGAGGGAATAGTCTCTGCTAGCAGCCGTTCATTTAGTCAACACCTCACAACTCCAGCAACTGGTTTCCACTTTACACAGAGAATGTAACTATTTAATGTAGTTATACTATACATTTTTAGTTGTCCAGTGTGCTAGCTAGCCAGTGTGTTTACATTTTCATTAATTTTCCATGAGGAAAAAGGCTTGTGGAGAAAGCAACTCCCTTGTGGCACTCATCGTTAAAGGCATAGTTCACTAAAATGAAATGTGACTTATTTTTCCACTTGTCTACTATTAGGCTACTTAGTTACTGTAGAGGCCTAGAAGTGTGCTAATCATCCGCATTGTGAGCACATCTCTTGTCTCAGCAGGTTGGAGACGTTAGCAACAGCATATTCATGAGTTATTCTGTGATGGAGACATTTTCTTGGTCTATTCAATGTAGCTTTTTTTTAGGCAGGGAAAAAGTCTGAGTGGCTGCTGAATATAAATCACTAGATACTATGGCTGGTAAAAAGTGGCTGCTGAATATAAATCACTAGATACTATGGCTGGTAAAAAGTGGCTGCTGAATATAAATCACTAGATACTATGGCTGGTAAAAAGTGGCTGCTGAATTTAAATCACTAGATACTGTGGCTGGTAAATGCCATGACCCCATGTTTGAGTGAAAGACAATTCCATTAATGGCATCTGCGAGTGTAGGCCTAAGTAGAAAATAAAACATTTGGGCAAGTGACCATAATCCTCTGGCAGGTAAAAACGGCTTGTGCCTTTTTGAGAGCGTCATCTCAATATCTGATCATAAATAACATCATCGTTGTTCTCTTCTCTCTTGCCGTCCCTTCATCTCTCAGAGGGAGTTGGTCCAGTGTCTGGAGGCAGGGCTGATATACCGTTGTGCCAAGCAGTGTGTGGTTGCCCTGACAATGTGCACCGTGGAGATGCCTGACATCATGATTAAACTCCTCCCTGCCCTCATCGTCAAGCTGACGCACATCTCGGCAACCGTCGCCATGGCGTCGCCCATGCTGGAATTCCTGTCCAGTGAGAACACACCCTAGTTTACACGCCCTGATAGATGGAAGCCAATCAGAGAACAGGATCTGTATATACAGGAAGTTAGATCAGCCAATGATTGTGTGAAGGATTCTTTGTATTTCACTTCCTAGTTCATGTTTACATATGAGAAACACACCTAATATACCTCACACGGTCATATTATATACTTTGTCTTTACAGGGAAGATTACTTGTTCAGTTGTAGAATTAGTGACCCTATTACATCCTTACCTGTTGATGATGGTGCCACATGACAAGGTTAGATTATGTCATGCTAACTGTGTGTGTGTGTGTGTGTGTGTGTGTGTGTGTGTGTGTGTGTGTTGTAGCTCTGGTGCGGCTGCCACATCTCTATGCTTACTTTGTAGCAGAGCAGTACGTCAGTGTGTTTGCCATCTCCCTGCCCTACACCAACCCCTCCAAGTGAGTACCCGATACACACACACACACACACACACACACACGTGCAACACATATGTACGCATGCTCACACACACGCTCTCTCTCTCTGTTTCTCTCCCTACCTCCTCTCTCTCTCTCTCTCTCTCTCTCTGTTTCTCTCCCTCTCTCTCTCTCTCTCTCTCTCTCTCTCTCTCTCTCTCTCTCTCTCTCTCTCTCTCTCTCTCTCTCTCTCTCTCTCTCTCTCTCTCTCTCTCTCTCTGTTTCTCTCTCTCTCTCTCTCTCTCTCTCTCTCTCTCTCTCTCTCTCTCTGTTTCTCTCTCTCTGTTTCTCTCTCTCTCTCCTCTCTCTACCTCTATCCTTCTCTAACCCTCTTTCTCTCTCTCCAGGTTTAACCAGTACATTGTGTCGTTGGCTCACCATGTCATCTCCATGTGGTTTATCCGCTGCAGACTCACCTTCAGAAAGGACTTTGTGCAGTACATCACCAAGGTAGGGGTGTGTTCTCTGTGTTTACACACGTGTAATAATCTACCTGTTTCCTGACTCATTTTCCTTGTAACCACTCCCTCCTCCTTTCTACTCTCTCCTCTCTCTTCTCTCCCCTCTCTCTCCTCTCTCTCTCTGCCCTCTCTCCCCTCTCTCTCTCTCCTCTCTCTTCTCTCCCCTCTCTCTCTCTCCTCTCTCTTCTCTCCCCTCTCTCTCCTCTCTCTCTCTCTGCCCTCTCTCCCCTCTCTCTCTCTCCTCTCTCTTCTCTCCCCTCTCTCTCCTCTCTCTCTCTGCCCTCTCTCCCCTCTCTCTCTCTCCTCTCTCTTCTCTCCCCTCTCTCTCCTCTCTCTCTCTGCCCTCTCTCCCCTCTCTCCTCTCTCTTCTCTCCCCTCTCTCTCCTCTCTCTCTCTGCCCTCTCTCTCCTCTCTCCTCTCTCTTCTCTCCCCTCTCTCTCTCCTCTCTCTCTCTGCCCTCTCCTCTCCCCTCTCTCTCTCTCCTCTCTCTCTCCAGGGTCTGCGCTCTAATGCTCTGATGCCGTTTGATGACAGCCAGGACACTCAGAGCAGCTTCCGTGCTCGCAGCACCAGCCTCAATGAGAGGCCCAAGAGGTACACACACACACACACACACACACACACACACACACACACATACACACACACACACACACACGGCCGGGTCACATGACTGCTCATTGAAGATCTTGTGACCGCATGGCCGTACAGGAGGTTGGTGTTGTCAAGGTAACAGAACTCAGCATGACTGTCGTTGTTGTGGTGTGATGGTTGTTTTGGTTTCCCACAGGTAGCTATGGTGACGTTTTGGTGGTTTTATTTTTGTTGGTAAATATTTTCTGTTGGTTGTTGTCTCAACTCACACACATTATTACCACAAGATACACAAAGAGGTGGAGAGAGAGGAGTGTGGGTCTTCCCTTTTCTCTTTCTCGCTCTGTGTGTCTGTCGTGTCATTGACGAAGTGTCATCGTACACACTATCTCCTCTCTCCTCTCTCCTCTCACCTCTTTCTCTTGAGATCAAAGGGTTTTTCTCACCAGGGCAGCTGTTTGACTGCAATCTATTAAAGAGATGCTCAGAGAAATAATCCCCAAATAAAATCACGTTATAAAATCTTATAATAAAAGCTAATAATTAAATCCTGAACCCCCTCCCACCTAAATCCTACCCCCTTCCCATAACCAGGCCACCCTAATGGTCCCTTGGAGTGTCAATCAAAATCCCTAGCTACCCAGCTTGGAATTCTGTCATAATCAAGTCCTGACCTGACTGACATCGTCTAGAATCGCTCTTTTTTAATTCTGTGAGCAAGTTGACTTATCCACCAATGTTGACCATGGACTTGGGGCCCAACCCCCCCCCCCCCCCCTCTCCCTTTTCCTCCCTTCTTTCTTTGTGATTCTGAGGAGATTTAACTTTAACAGAAACTCTCCTCCACTCCCAATCACTTCCCTTGCTTTTTCTGTGGTGACTTTGGGGAGAAGAGTAGATTCTCTCTCCTGCTTTCTCCTCTCCTGCTTTCCCTCTCCTCTTCTGTTGGCGCCCAAAATGTCACTTCCTGATTTCTTTGTGCCCTCCATGACAACGCCCATGCTCCCATAGTAACGCACTATAGTAACAAGCACACTCCCATGTTAACTCTCAATAGCAACACATAATAACATTCTATTAATAGCCTGTACTGAACCCCACCCCTCCGACCCAGACCCCCTAACCCTGTACTGACCCCCACCGTCCCATACCCCCTAACCCTGTACTGACCCCCACCGTCCCATACCCCCTAACCCTGTACTGACCCCCACCCCTCCGACCCAGACCCCCTAACCCTGTACTGACCCCCTCCGACCCAGACCCCCTAACCCTGTACTGACCCCCACCGACCCAGACCCCCTAACCCTGTACTGACCCCCTCCGACCCAGACCCCCTAACCCTGTACTGACCCCCACCCCTCCGACCCAAACCCCCTAACCATGTACTGACCCCCACCGTCCCAGACCCCCTAACCCTGTACTGACCCCCACCGTCCCAGACCCCCTAACCCTGTACTGACCCCCCTGGCCCAGACCCCCTAACCCGGTCCTGACCCCCTCCCTCCCAGACCCCCTAACCCGGTCCTGACCCCCTCCCTCCCAGACCCCCTAACCCGGTCCTGACCCCCTCCCTCCCAGACCCCCTAACCCTGTACTGACCCCCTCCCTCCCAGACCCCCTAACCCGGTCCTGACCCCCTCCCTCCCAGACCCCCTAACCCTGTACTGACCCCCTCCCTCCCAGACCCCCTAACCCGGTCCTGACTCCCCTGGCCCAGACCCCCTAACCCAGTCCTGCTCCTGTGTATACTCTATCTACTGTACGTCTGTAGGAGTTGGAGAGATGCATGTAAGGTCTAAAAACACATGTAAGATGTCCGTATGATAATAACCTGATCATTGTACCAGGGTCCCTTTTCAGCTTGTAGCTACTTTGATAAAGTAATGAACGTTTAAAGAACAAAGCAGTTAGGGCATCATTAGAGTATTGTCACATTAAACATGGTTTCTCCTGTAACTTCTCTCTAGTGGTTACAGAGTCCAACTATGTCTTAGACAGATGGACAATGTGTCGTAGTATAGAAGACCTCCGTTAGTTAGACAGTAGATCATGTTTTATTGGTTCTTGTGTTTTTAGATCAGCCGTGCTCTACTCCGACACCTGCTTCATCCTACACATTCCTTTCAGTTGGTTCTATCACTTCATCCTACACATTCCTTTCAGTTGGTTCTATCGTTTCATCCTACACATTCCTGTCAGTTGGTTCTATCACTTCATCCTACACATTCCTTTCAGTTGGTTCTATCACTTCATCCTACACATTCCTGTCAGTTGGTTCTATCACTTCATCCTACACATTCCTGTCAGTTGGTTCTATCATTTCATCCTACACATTCCTGTCAGTTGGTTCTATCACTTCATCCTACACATTCCTGTCAGTTGGTTCTATCACTTCATCCTACACATTCCTTTCAGTTGGTTCTATCACTTCATCCTACACATTCCTGTCAGTTGGTTCTATCACTTCATCCTACACATTCCTTTCAGTTGGTTCTATCACTTCATCCTACACATTCCTGTCAGTTGGTTCTATCACTTCATCCTACACATTCCTTTCAGTTGGTTCTATCACTTCATCCTACACATTCCTGTCAGTTGGTTCTATCATTTCATCCTACACATTCCTGTCAGTTGGTTCTATCACTTCATCCTACACATTCCTTTCAGTTGGTTCTATCACTTCATCCTACACATTCCTGTCAGTTGGTTCTATCACTTCATCCTACACATTCCTGTCAGTTGGTTCTATCATTTCATCCTACACATTCCTGTCAGTTGGTTCTATCATTTGTTGTTGGTTATGTTTTTAACCTCTTCCTTCCACCTTGTTGTGTTCACTGTTGGTTCATATTAACCCTCAGACCGTGGTGATGTCTTCAGTTGGTTGTTTCAGTTGGTTTTAACCCCTCCTGCTCTGAGTCCATCCTCTATAACAGATCTCTGTGTCCCAAATGGCACCCTACTCCCTTGATAGTGCACTACTTTTGACCCATAGGGTAGTGCACTGTAGAGGGACTAGGTTGCCATTTTGGGATGCTTCCTCAGTCATGGCAACGTCGGCTTCTCCTCTTGCTGCTCAATGTGATGATGTCTCATTTTCTTTTAGGAATAGTTTGTTTTTGTGTTTGTTGTGAAAAAGCTGATGCTGTTTATTACCCTATTGCTTTATAGTTGTTCCTTCCTTCCTGATTTTTTCTGTTCATGGTGTTCACTGCTGTTAATTTTCTCAACTTGTTTTTGTTTGTTTGTTTTTGTTTACTCTTTGGTTGATTTGACCCCCATCCCCTCCTCTGACTGGGTGCTGCGTTGTGGGTGTGGTTTCGGGGTGGGGTCGGTGACACCCTGGATCCCTCCATTGCTATTGGCACACTCTCTTCTGCTCATCCCCTGACCCTTTGACCTTCGTGCCCCACCCCCTATCCCCTCGCACACGTGATGTGTCTCCGTTGGTCACCTGGTGGTCGTTCGGGGCCGTTTCTGACGTGACGGGCGACATATCCTGATTTCCGTTTCCTGTTGGCCGTTACCTCTCTCCCCCCGCCCTCACCTCCCTCGCCCACCCCTACTCTGTCCCTCTTGCCAACACACAATTCCACCCACCCCCTTTCCCACACACACCAACCTGCCCCTACCCCCCCACACCTTCCACCCTCCACTCCTGCCACGTTGCCATGGTCCCAGTCTACGGGCAGCCAAAATGGCGAAGGCCCACCAGCAGCAGCAGCAGCAGCAGGCGTCAATGGCAGCGGGCGTAGCGGCGAGTACCGGCTCTCCCGTTAAAGAGCTGAGAGATCTGTCGGCCATGGACGCCTTCCGCTCCCGAAGCATCAGCGTCTCCGAGCACGCGGTGCGCAGGTAGAGAGCACTCTGGGTAACCAGGAAATAAAACCCAAGAAATAACATTTCTTGCTTCCGTTGGGGGGTGGGGCTTGGTGGGGGGCGGGAGCCGTCGTCATAAGGACCGGGGGGCGGTTGCCAGGGAAACCTGGGTTGGGTGACGGTGGCATGCTGAAGGAAGATGTGTTGACTGGTTTTGGGCTGCAATTGTCTTTTTTTTTTACTACATTTGACTGATTTTGTTGCATGCAGTTTGTGCTTTGGAAAACATCTATTTCTGTCAATGTTTTTCTGTTAACCCCATTTTGGCTTCTTTTATTTCTCTGATGCTTTGGTTTGTTATGAATATTTATTGTTGTTTGTGGTGTTTGCTGGGTTTTGCTGACTGGGTTTAATTTCCCTGACTGACTGAACGGCCGGAGAAAAACATGGCCCTAGGCTCCAAGCAGTGTACTGAGACGACAAGACTGACAGCCACTGCTACCAATGATTGGCTTTTCCTCTTCCCTGTGGGAGTGGACTATTGTGTTATGGGCCAATGAGAAGCCAGGCTTACACACAACACAACACACATGCTTTGCATGCTGCCTGTGTAGTTTTCTGTTGCATTCCATTTGTTTGACCCACAGACGCTCAGTGTTCCGCTTCCTCCGCTGATATACAACCATCTGTCTGTTTGTGGGATGTTGGGATTCGTTGATTATCTGAGTTACAAAATTACCGTATCTTTCCCACAATTCCCAAGTTTTCAAGAAATCCCGGTTGGAAAATTCCTGGATTTCCCGATCATTCCTTCCAGATTCGAGGAATATTCCAATTGGGAATTTTGGGGAAAGTTACCAGAATTATGCTACCCCTATTGATGAATGAGAGTGACTGACTGAGTTGGGGGTTTTGTGGTGTCTGTCTCCAACTGACTCAATGACTCCTGCCGCGCACCAATCACTACACATACTTACCTATCAGCTTGAGTGACTGACTGTGAGAGTGACTGACTGTGAGAGTGACTGACTGTGAGAGTGACTGACTGAGTGAAAAGTGAATCAGACATTGCAGTTGGTGGTGGTTAGATAGTGTTTCATCATTTCTCTCTCTTCATCTGTGTATCTCAAACCCATAGGAGTCCATAGGTTGTTATTGAGCTGTCTGTCAGATGGGGAATGAGCTCAGCTGACGCTCCACTAGTCAGCTCTCAAATACTAGCCAGTCTGTTTGTGTTATCATGGTAACTCATCGTCATGCCAAACATTTTGTCTTGACAATGTCTTGACAATATATGGAGTTGGCAAGAGCACAAACTGATCTGGGACCAGGCTACTAAAGTACTCGTTCTAATCTAAATTGTCCCAAGGAGAGGGAAGAACTGATCTGGGACCAGGCTACTAAAGTACTCGTTCTAATCTAAATTGTCTCAAGGAGAGGTAAGAACTGATCTGGGACCAGGCTACTAAAGTACTAGTTCTAATCTAAATTGTCCCAAGGAGAGGGAAGAACTGGTCTGGGACCTGGCTACTAAAGTACTCGTTCTAATCTAAATTGTCCCAAGGAGAGGGAAGAACTGATCTGGGACCAGGCTACTAAAGTACCAGGACACGGAGGAAGAAGTGCGTAGTTTACCAGGCCCTGTTACAATCTGTATAACTGTCAGTCCCCCTCCTGACCAGCAGGGTGCAGGAGACTATCACTAGAAAGCCTGAGGAGCTTCCCCTTTACACACTGATCCAAGACCAGTTTTGTGTTTCCCCTCTAAATGGCTAGGGATAGGATTGGGGCCAGTTGAGCTGATCCTAGATCTGTGCCTATAAGAAAGTACAGTATTTGGGATTCCTCAAACAGAAGGTCTAACAGACTCGCCTCAGTGTGTAACTATGGCAACGTCTCACATGGCACACTGTCAGAGCCCTATGGGGTTGCCTATGGGCCCTGGTCATAGTGCACTACCTTTGACCAGAGCCCTATGGGGTTGCCTATGGGTCCTGGTCAAAAGTAGTGCACTACATAGGGAATAGCCATTTGGAACGTGACAACAGACTTAGTGCCTCAGCCGACACCTACTAGCTTCAGGTGTTCTGCCAACCTAGCACTGGTGGTCTGCTTTTTTACACACACACACACACACACACAGAGACACACAGACACAGACACACACACACACAACAGGAAGTCAACTATTTTTAGCTTCGCTTTAATTGCCATTCAAGTAATCTTTCATTTAGTTTGAAGAGTCCCCTTCTCCCTCTCCTTTAGTCCGTACCTCTCCCCTTCTCCCTCTCCTTTAGTCTGCACCTCTCCCCTTCTCCCTCTCCTTTAGTCCGTACCTCTTAACTCCAAAGCAACAGGCAAACAGCTCTTTTGTTGTTGTTGAAAACATTCAAAGCAACGTTCTTTTAGCTAATAAAGGTCAAGGCCTGAATGCTTTAGGCTCCAGGTACCATGCCAGGTTGTGTCTGTCCTTCAATGGAACACCTGTTTAGTTTAACTTCAATACAACAACATTTCCTCTTTGTTTGTTTGAACACAGAGGGGGGGGGGGGGATGTGGAAAAACACTATCGGACACAGCCACTGCTGCAATGCGGAACTATGTTGAAAGAGCTGTCGTTGTGATGGATGGCTGGATAAACTGATGATGGATTAACACTACGGCCGTGTCTCATTCCAAAAGGCTCGCTGCCTCCCTCTCCCTGCCTCCTCAAGAGGCAGCGTCCTTATGGATTGAGGCACAGCCCAGTAATAACAGATAAGAGACTGACACAGAACCCTAGTGAATGGTGGATACCTTCCCCCTCAGACTGTATGTAGTTATCCTTCGAGGGTTTTAGGGTTCTGGAAATCACCACTGTCCACGTTCCAAATGGAACCCTATTTCTCATCCCTGGTCCAAAGTGGAGCCCTATTTAGGGACTAGGTCTCCAGACCTGGATCTTAACACTAAGCCATGAACTTAACGTTCAATGTGACCAGGTTAAGGTGATAATTGCGGCGTCATGATGTGCTTCCAAACGAGTACCTTAAGGACGGTACCCGATCTGGTGACGTAAGAGAAAAATATTCTTGGTCATTTTGAGGTCATGGCGGTCTGAATAGGTATCCACCGGAGCAGCTGGGTCAATGCCACTGGGTCAAGGGTCAATTAAGGGTTGAACACTCTGTTTGCTGTGTAAACTGTGCTGCTGGGTTGTGCTGGTCACAAGCTGGGACTTGGTCTGAGTTAACATTAGCATTAGCAGTAGCGATAGTGTTGGCAGTAGTGATAGTGTTAGTGATTGGTGTTAGCAATAGCGATAGCCTCAGCCATAACCTCTTGGGAGAGCGAGCTGCAGTGTCTATATGCTTTTGTCCAGAGGTGTCCTATGGGCCTTGGTCTAATGTAGTGCTCTATATAGGGAATAGGATGCCATTTGGCACACAGACAAGACGTTTGTTATATTCTGTTACACAAGACGGACAGAACTGACGCAGCTAGAGGGAAAATAACTTCTAGAGGCATGAGCCACTTAGAGGAAGAAGAAAGAGGGAATGTTCTTCTTCTCTCGTCTCCTGCGTCACTCACACTTGTTCCTTCCTGTAAAGGGCTTAGGTTATGTCATCCTATCTTCATCTCTCCATTAATGTCATCCCCCCTTTCATCCCTGCTACTGTCTCAGTGTGTGGGCTTGAAGGATGACATGTTTAAAGTCTTGGTGATTTAAACAGACAGGGAGGGAGACAGGCAGGCAGACAGACAGACAGGCAGGGAGACAGGCAGGCAGGCAGGGAGACAGGCAGGGAGGGAGACAGGCAGGGAGGGAGACAGGGAGGGAGGGAGGCAGGCAGGCAGGCAGGCAGGCAGGCAGACAGGCAGACAGGCAGACAGACAGACAGACTGTGAGGGAGACGGGCAGACAGGCAGTTTGAATGATTTACATTAGTTTAAAACACAGTCTTTTGTCAGTATCTAGTATATCATGTAGATGTCTTTCATGTAGATGTGTGGACATAGAAGCTGCAGGTATCTGTGTTTAATCCACGACTTCCTAACTACATTCTGTTGTAGTTTGGACGGTGTTTGTCTGAACTGTCGGTTCCTACGTCAAACCCGTTCCCTGTAGTAATGTCATTTCTCTTGAAGACCGGTATAACTTGTCTCATTGTCCTACAGAACAGAACAGTAGCTGTGTGTTCCGTTAGAGGTGTTCTGTTTCCCCCTGGCAGTGGTTACCGTGCTTACCGGGATGCGATGGGGGTCTCCGGGGAGGAATGCTGAAGGGAGATGTAGATCAGGTGACTGGGATATTACGGTACACACGTCACAGTTCCCCCGGCGCTCGGTTCTGAGCTGCATGTTGTTCTTGTGTTCGCTCTCCGTCAACATAAAAGCGCCTGGTCTTCCTGGTTCCTGGGCCTTTGTAGAAGAGACTCCCTGTCAGCAGTAAGCATAGCACTTCACATTCACAGAGGGAACGGATGACAGATCATTTCAAGCGCCAAGGCTTCCGCTACAGTTACTTATACCAAGTCCCAGCTCGTTTGTGTGTGTGGGAGATTTACTTATCTGTGTTTGCGTACATCAGCAGTGTACCCCTGAGAGAAAGATAAGAGCCAGGCTGTGTGTGTGAGAAGGCTGCTTGTGTGTTTGGATCTTGCAAACTGTGTGTGTGTGTGCGTCAGTGGAGGCTGCTGAGGGGAGGATGGCTCATAATATTGACCGGAATGGAGTAGTTTTAATGTATCAATTTATTTGTATTGTAATTTTTTTTTTTCATGTTTGATTCCATTCACTCCGTTCCAGCCGTCATTATGAGCCATCTTCCCCTCAGCAGCCTCCACTGGTGTGTGTGTCTCCCTCTCCCCTGTCCCTCTGACACCCTCTCCCCTGTCTCTCTGACACCCTCTCCCCTGTCTCTCTGACACCCTCTCCCCTGTCTCTCTGACACCCTCTCTGGCACCCCCTGGCTGTAGGATGCACACCTCCAGCACCACGTGTAGTCTGGGTTCTTCTGATGAGAACACCGTGAGCCAGGCAGACGATGGGTTAAAGACTGTCCACCTGGAGTTAACTGAGACCTGTCTGGACATGATGGCTCGTTACGTCTTCTCCAACTTCTCAGCTCTGCCCAAGAGGTACGGACGGGGTGTTGGCCACGGGATATTTGATGCATTTATTAGTGAACTCGTGGGTCTTCACTCTAGTCTTCATTATTCACACAATCACACCGGGAAAAGGACACAAGGTCTTCTATGATTAACTGCCATAAGCCTTCAGAACTAAGTGGCCTTGACCCCTGACCCTTAACCTTTGCCAGGTCTCCTATAGCAGAGTTCCTTCTGGCGGGGGGTCGCAGTATGACCTGGCTGGTGGGTAACAAGCTGATCACCATAACGACCAGCGGTGGGGTCAGGAGCCAGGCCCTACTGGGAATGGACATGGCTGAGAGGCTGGGAGGAGGGGGAGAGATGACCAGGTAACCACCCACACACACAGTAACCCATATATACACACACACACAGTAACCCACCCACACACACAGTAACCACCCACACACACAGTAACCCACCCACACACACACACACACACACACACACACACACACACAGTAACCCATATACACACACACAGTAACCCACCCACACACACAGTAACCCACCCACACACACAGTAACCCACCCACACACACACACCCACACACACAGTAACCCATATACACACACACAGTAACCACCCACACACACAGTAACCCACCCACACACACACACACACAGTAACCCATATACATACACACAGTAACCCATATACACACACACACACACACACTAACCCATGTACACACACACACACACACTAACCCATGTACACACACGGTAACCCATATACACACACACACGGTAACCCATATACACACACACACACACACTAACCCATGTACACACACGGTAACCCATATACACACACACACGGTAACCCATATACACACACACACACTAACCCATGTACACACACGGTAACCCATATACACACACACACGGTAACCCATATACACACACACACACACACTAACCCATGTACACACACGGTAACCCATATACACACACACACAGTAACCCATATACACACACACAGTAACCCATATACACACACACAGTAACCCATATACACACACACAGTAACCCATATACACACACACAGTAACCCATATACACACACACAGTAACCCATATACACACACACACACACACACTAACCCATGTACACACACGGTAACCCATATACACACACACACACACACACACACACACACACACACACACACACACACACACACACACACGGTAACCCATATATATACACACACACACACACACACACACACACACACACACACACACACACACACACACACACACACACACACACACGGTAACCCATACACACACAGTAACACACACACACTGTCAGTAATATCCGGTCTCTCTCCTGCCCCCTGTAGGTCAGACCCCTCCCTTCACACCCGTCAGACCAAAGAGGCTCCGGCCAAACTGGAGTCCCAGTCCAGTCAACAGCTCAACAGAGCCTCACGCATCAGAGTACGATCCATGTCAGGTAGGAAGATGAGGAACTCTCTCTTTGTCTCTGTCTCTCTATCCTTCTCTCTACTGTCATCAGAGTACGATCCATGTCAGGTAGGAAGATGAGGAACTCTCTCTGTCTCTATCACTCTCTATCCTTCTCTCTCTCTACTGTCATCAGAGTACGATCCATGTCAGGTAGGAAGATGAGGAACTCTCTCTTTGTCCCTCTGTCTATCACTCTCTATCCTTCTCTCTCTACTGTCATCAGAGTACGATCCATGTCAGGTAGGAAGAGGACGTTCTCTCTATCTAGCTATCTAATCTATACACTACATGATCTAGAATATGTGGACACCTGCTTGTTGAACATCTCATTCCAAAATCATGGGTATTAATATGGAGTTGGTCCCCCCTTTGCCGCTATAACAGCCTCCACTCTTCTGGGAAGGCTTTCCACTAGATGTTGGAACATTGCTGCAGGGACTTGCTTCCATTCACCCACGAGCGTAAGTGAGGTCGGACACTGATGTTAGGTGATTAGGCCTGGCTCACAGTTGGCGTTCCAAATCATCCTAAAGGTGTTTGAAGGGGTTGAGGTCAGGGCTTTGTGCCGGCCAGTCAAGTTTGACAAACCATTTCTGCATGGATCTCGCTTTGTGCACAGGGGCATTGTCATGCTGAAACAGGAAAGGGCCTTCCCCATACTATTACCACAATGTTGGAAGCACAGAATCGTCTAGAATGTCATTGTATGCTGTAGCATTGAGATTTCCCTTCACTGGAACTAAGGTGCCCGAACCATGAAAAACAGCCCCAGAACATTATTCCTCCTCCACCAAACTTTACAGTTGGCACTATGCATTGGGGCAGGTAGCGTTCTCCTGGCATCCACCAAACTCAGATTTGTCCGTCGGACTGCCAGATTGTGAAGTGTGATTCATCAGAGAACGCGTTTCCACGGCTCAAGAGTCCAATGGTGGAGAGCTTTACACCACTCCAGCCGACGCTTGGCATTGCGCATGGTGATCTTAGACTTGTGTGCGGCTGCTCGGCCATGGAAACCTATTTCATGAAGCTCCCAACAAACAGTTCTTGTGCTGACCTTGCTTCTAGAGGCAGTTTGTAACTCAGAAATGAGTATTGCATCTGAGGACAGCACTCGGTGGTCCCGTTCTGTGAGCTTGTGTGGCCTACCACTTCGCGTCTGAGCCGTTGTTGCTCCTAGACGTTTTCACTTCACAATAACAGCACTTACAGTTGACCGGGGCAGCTCTAACAGGGCAGAAATTTGACGAACTGACTTGTTGGAAAGGTGGCATCCTATGGCGGTGTCACGTAAGTCACTAAGCTTTTCAGTAAGGCCATTCTACTGCCAATGTTTGTCTATGGAGATTGCATGGCTGTGTGAGGAATAATGTTCTGGGGCAACGGGTGTGGCTGAAATAGCTGAATCCACTAATCTGAAAGGGTGTCTCTATCTCTCCTTAGTTCCATGTAAGGTAGGGATGGTGATATGTCACTAATTTCTAATTTCTCCTTCTCCCCCCCCCCCCCTCAGGTGGCCATGCTCTCCGTGCAGGTCCAGCCCAGAGCCTCAGCCCCCTGGTCTCACCCTCTGAGGGGGGAGAGCTGTGTGGTGTCCCCCTCTCTCCCCCCTCCTCCTCCTCCGGTCCCTGTCTGGATGGCCTGGGGCCCCCCTCTCCCTCCCCCTGTGCCCCCCCTAAGGACCCCCTCAAAGACAAGCCCAGCCTGGCAGAGTTCCTGCCCGTTCTGACCCAGGGATGGGCTGAGATCTTCATACGCAGACCCTCAGGTAAACACACCAGTTGAATAACTTCCTCTTCATCTGTTTCAATCAATTTTCAATCAATTTTATTTTATATAGCCCTTCGTACATCAGCTAATATCTCGAAGTGCTGTACAGACACCCAGCCTAAAACCCCAAACAGCTAGTAATGCAGGTGTAGAAGCACGGTGGCTAGGAAAAACTCCCTAGAAAGGCCAAAACCTAGGAAGAAACCTAGAGAGGAACCAGGCTATGAGGGGTGGCCAGTCCTCTTCTGGCTGTGCCGGGTGGAGATTATAACAGAACTATGCCAAGATGTTCAAAAATGTTCATAAGTGACAAGCATGGTCAAATAATAATCATGAATAATTTTCAGTTGGCTTTTCATAGCCGATCATCAAGAGTTGAAAAACAACAGGTCTGGGACAGGTGGCGGTTCCATAACCGCAGGCAGAACAGCTGAAACTGGAATAGCAGCAAGGCCAGGCGGACTGGGGACAGCAAGGAGTCACCACGGGCGGCAGTCCCGACGCATGGTCCTAGGGCCCAGGTCCTCCGAGAGAAAGAAAGAGAGAAGGAGAAAATTAGAGAGAGCCAAGATTTTCAAAATTTCCATAAATGACAAGCATGGTCAAATAATAATCAGGAATAAATCTCAGTTGGCTTTTCATAGCCGATCATTAAGAGTTGAAAACAGCAGGTCTGGGACAGGTAGGGGTTCCATGACCGCAGGCAGAACAGTTGAAACTGGAATAGCAGCAAGGCCAGGCGGACTGGGGACAGCAAGGAGTCACCACGGCCGGTAGTCCCGACGTATGGTCCTAGGGCTCAGGTCCTCCGAGAGAAAGAAAGAGAGAAGGAGAAAATTAGAGAGAGCCAAGATTTTCAAAATGTTCATAAATGACAAGCATGGTCAAATAATAATCAGGAATAAATCTCAGTTGGCTTTTCATAGCCGATCATTAAGAGTTGAAAACAGCAGGTCTGGGACAGGTAGGGGTTCCGTAACCACAGGCAGAACAGTTGAAACTGGAATAGCAGCAAGGCCAGGCGGACTGGGGACAGCAAGGTGTCATCATGCCCGGTAGTCCTGACGTATGGTCCTAGGGCTCAGGTTCTCAGAGAGAACGAGAGAATTAGAGAGAGCATACTTCAATTCACACAGGACACTGGATAAGACAGGAGAAGTACTCCAGGTAACCAACTGACCCTAGCCCCCCGACACAAACTACTGCAGCATAAATACTGGAGGCTGAGACAGGAGCGGTCAGGAGACACTGTGGCCCCATCCGAAGAAACCCCCGGACAGGGCCAAATAGGAAGGATATAACCCCACCCACTTTGCCAAAGCACAGCCCCCGCACCACTAGAGGGAAATCCTCAACCACCAACTTACAATCCTGAGACAAGGCCGAGTATAGCCCACAAAGGTCTCCACCACAGCACAAACCAAGGGGGGGCGCCAACCCAGACAGGAAGATCACGTCAGTAACTCAACCCACTCAAGTGACGCACCCCTCCTAGGGACGGCATGAAAGAGCACCAGCAAGCCAGTGACTCAGCCCCTGTAACAGGGTTAGAGGCAGAGAATCCCAGTGGAGAGAGGGGAACCGGCCTGGCAGAGACAGCAAGGGCGGTTCGTTGCTCCAGAGCCTTTCCGTTCACCTTCACACTCCTGGGCCAGGCTACACTCAATCATATGACCTACTGAAGAGATAAGTCTTCAGTAAAGACTTAAAGGTTGAGACCGAGTCTGCGTCTCTCACATGGGTAGGCAGACTGTTCCATAAAAATGGAGATCTATAGGAGAAAGCCCTGCCTCCCGCTGTTTGCTTAGAAATTCTAGGGACAATTAGGAGGCCTGCGTCTTGTGACCGTAGCGTACGTATTGGTATGTACGGCAGGACCAACTCGGAAAGATAGGTAGGAGCAAGCCCATGTAACGCTTTATAGGTTAACAGTAAAACCTTGAAATCAGCCCTTGCCTTAACAGGAAGCCAGTGTAGGGAAGCTAGCACTGGAGTAATATGATCAAATTTCTTGGTTCTAGTCAGGATTCTAGCAGCCGTATTTAGCACTAACTGAAGTTTATTTAGTGCTTTATCCGGGTAGCCGGAAAGTAGAGCATTGCAGTAGTCTAACCTAGAAGTAACAAATGCATGGATTAATTTTTCTGCATCATTTTTGGACAGACAATTTCTGATTTTTGCAATGTTACGTAGATGGAAAAAAGCTGTCCTTGAAACAGTCTTGATATGTTCGTCAAAAGAGAGATCAGGGTCAAGAGTAACGCCGAGGTCCTTCACAGTTTTATTTGAGACGACTTTACAACCATCAAGATGAATTGTCAGATTTAACAGAAGATCTCTTTGTTTCTTGGGACCTAGAACAAGCATCTCTGTTTTGTCCGAGTTTAAAAGTAGAAAGTTTTCAGCCATCCACTTCCTTATGTCTGAAACACAGGCTTCTAGCGAGGGCAATTTTGGGGCTTCACCATGTTTCATTGAAATGTACAGCTGTGTGTCATCCGCATAGCAGTGAAAGTTAACATTATGTTTTCGAATAACATCCCCAAGAGGTAAAATATATAGTGAAAACAATAGTGGTCCTAAAACGGAACCTTGAGGAACACCGAAATGTACAGTTGATTTGTCAGAGGACAGACCATTCACAGAGACAAACTGATATCTTTCCGACAGGTAAGATCTAAACCAGGCCAGAACTTGTCCGTGTAGACCAATTTGGGTTTCCAGTCTCTCCAAAAGAATGTGGTGATCGATGGTGTCAAAGGCAGCACTAAGGTCTAGTAGCACGAGGACAGATGCAGAGCCTCGGTCTGACGCCATTAAAAGGTCATTTACCACCTTCACAAGTGCAGTCTCAGTGCTATGATGGGGTCTAAAACCAGACTGAAGCATTTCGTATACATTATTTGTCTTCAGAAAGGCAGTGAGTTGCTGCGCAACAGCTTTTTCTAAAATCTTTGAGAGGAATGGAAGATTCGATATAGGCCGATAGTTTTTTATATTTTCCGGGTCAAGGTTTGGCTTTTTCAAGAGAGGCTTTATCACTGCCACTTTTAGTGAGTTTGGTACACATCCGGTGGATAGAGAGCTGTTTATTATGTTCAACATAGGAGGGCCAAGCACAGGAAGCAGCTCCTTCAGCAGTTTAGTAGGAATAGGATCCAGTATGCAGCTTGAAGGTTTAGAGGCCATGATTATTTTCATCATTGTGTCAAGAGATATAGTACTAAAACACTTAAGTGTCTCTCCCGATCCCAGGCCCTCGCAGAGCTGTGCAGATCCAGGACAGCTAAGCCCTGGAGAAATACGCAGATTCAAAGAGGAGTCCGTAATTTGCTTTCTAATGGTCATGATCTTTTCCTCAAAGAAGTTCATGAATTTATTACTGCTGAAGTGAAAGCCATCCTCTCTTGGGGAATGCTGCTTTTTAGTTAGTTTCGCAACAGTATCAAAAAGAAATTTTGGATTGTTCTTATTTTCCTCGATTAAGTTGGAAAAGTAGGATGAGCGAGCAGCAGTGAGGGCTCTTCGGTACTGCACGGTACTGTCTTTCCAAGCTAGTCGGAAGACTTCCAGTTTGGTGTGGCGCCATTTCCGTTCCAATTTCCTGGAAGCTTGCTTCAAAGCTCGGGTATTTTCTGTATACCAGGGAGCTAGTTTCTTATGACAAATGTTTTTCGTTTTTAGGGGTGCAACTGCATCTAGGGTATTGCGCAAGGTTAAATTGAGTTCCTCAGTTAGGTGGTTAACTGATTTTTGTCCTCTGACGTCCTTGGGTAGGCAGAAGGAGTCTGGAAGGGCATCAAGGAATTTTTGTGTTGTCTGAGAATTTATAGCACGACTTTTGATGCTCCTTGGTTGGGGTCTGAGCAGATTATTTGTTGCGATTGCAAACGTAATAAAATGGTGGTCCGATAGTCCAGGATTATGTGGAAAAACATTAAGATCTACAACATTTATTCCATGGGACAAAACTAGGTCCAGAGTATGACTGTGGCAGTGAGTAGGTCCAGAGACATGTTGGACAAAACCCACTGAGTCGATAATGGCTCCGAAAGACTTTTGGAGTGGGTCTGTGGACTTCTCCATGTGAATATTAAAATCACCAAAAATTAGAATATGATCTGCTATGACTACAAGGTCTGATAGGAATTCAGGAAACTCAGAGAGGAACGCTGTATATGGCCCAGGAGGCCTGTAAACAGTAGCTATAAAAAGTGATTGAGTAGGCTGCATAGATTTCATGACTAGAAGCTCAAAAGACGAAAACGCCATTTTTTTTTTTGTAAATTGAAATTTGCTATCGTAAATGTTAGCAACACCTCCGCCTTTGCGGGATGCACGGGGGATATGGTCACTAGTGTAACCAGGAGGTGAGGCCTCATTTAACACAGTAAATTCATCAGGCTTAAGCCATGTTTCAGTCAGGCCAATCACATCAAGATTATGATCAGTGATTAGTTCATTGACTATGACTGCCTTTGAAGTGAGGGATCTAACATTAAGTAACCCTATTTTGAGATGTGAGGTATCACGATCTCTTTCAATGATGGCAGGAATGGAGGAGGTCTTTATCCTAATAAGATTGCTAAGGCGAACACCGCCATGTTTAGTTTTGCCCAACCTAGGTCGAGGCACAGACACAGTCTCAATGGGTATGGCTGAGCTGACTACACTGACTGTGCTATTGGCAGACTCCACTAAGCTGGCAGGTTGGCTAACAGCCTGCTGCCTGGCCTGCACCCTATTTCATTGTGGGGCTAGAGGAGTTAGAGCCCTGTCTATGTTGGTAGATAAGATGAGAGCACCCCTCCAGCTAGGATGGAGTCCGTCACTCCTCAGCAGGTCAGGCTTGGTCCTGTTTGTGGGTGAGTCCCAGAAAGAGGGCCAATTATCTACAAATTCTATCTTTTGGGAGGGGCAGAAAACAGTTTTCAACCAGCGATTGAGTGCTGAGACTCTGCTGTAGAGCTCGTCACTCCCCCTAACTGGGAGGGGGCCAGAGACAATTACTCGATGCCGACACATCTTTCTAGCTGATTTACACGCTGAAGCTATGTTGCACTTGGTGACCTCTGACTGTTTCATCCTAACATCGTTGGTGCCGACGTGGATAACAATATCTCTATACTCTCTACACTCGCCAGATTTAGCTTTAGCCAGCACCATCTTTAGATTAGCCTTAACGTCGGTAGCCCTGCCCCCTGGTAAACAGTGTATGATCGCTGGGTGATTCGCTTTAAGTCTAATACTGCGGGTAATGGAGTCGCCAATGACTAGGGTTTTCAATTTGTCAGAGCTAATGGTGGGAGCCTTCGGCGTCTCAGACCCCGTAACGGGAGGAGTAGAGACAAGAGAAGACTCAGACTCCGACTCGCTACATAATGGGGAGAACCGGTTGAAAGTTTCTGTCGGCTGAATGAGCGACACCGGTTGAGCATTCCAACAGCATTTCCCTCCAGAAGCCATGAGAAAGTTGTCCGGCTGCGGGGACTGTGCGGGGGGATTTATACTAACGTTACTATCTGTACTTACTGGTGGCACAGACGCTGTTTCTTCCTTTCCTACACTGAAATTACCCTTGCCTAACGATTGCGTCTGAAGCTGGGCTTGTAGCACAGCTATTCTCGCCGTAAGGCGATCGTTCTCCTGTATATTATGAGTACAGCGACTGCAATTAGAAGACATCATGTTAATGTTACTACTTAGCTTCGGCTGTTGAAGGTGTTGACGAACCATGTCCAGATAAAGCGTCCGGAGTGAAAAAGTTGAATGAGGGAAAAAAGTTGCGATGGAAAAAAACTAAAAATATAAACGGTAATTAAAAACAAAAACAAAACAAAAAAACGTAAAGTTGTCAGCTAGCAAAGTAAAGTTGGCAGCAAAACGCACAGCAACAAAACGCACAGCAACACGTCTGCAGATTCAACAGGAAGTTTCCACACGGAAGATACAGACCATTTTAGATTATTTTCTCTCGTCCTCCTCTGACCTGACTAATTGATTGGTTAATTCCTCAGGGTCTAAGTCATTGGGGGGGAGGGGGTGCTAAGCTGACATATGAAATGGTTTTAAGATGTTCATAATATGGATCATTTATCTATTTGATCAAAAATGTTAGTACCCCTTTAGGTTTATAAATACAATGATTTGATAAAATGTTGACTGCGTCCTTTACTACTCAAGCCCATAGAAACACGTTGAATAACACGCTCAGATAAACGGACCGTCAAAAAATAAATCATAAGAAGGTTTTTAAGTGTCCGTCCTAAATCTAGGAGATATAAAAACTAATCTGAAAATGTATTCTTTTTTGACACATTTTTAACCCCTTTTTTGGTTTGGCACAAATCTACATTCATACTTCCATTAGTTTAAAAAACAACTGGTACCGGTTACTTTCAGACGAGTCCCGGGACACTTGTGGGGGTCCTAGAGCAAAACGATGAACCTCATTGTGTTCGTGAGAATCTCCCCTTTCCACAGTGGAGCCCCAATAGTTTGTAGCCCAAATGGTTTGGACGCTACAGAACAGAAGTTGGCACATCGCAGTACCTACTTCAGACGAGTCTCCCCTTTCCATAGAGTGGTTTGTAGGTCAAACCGTTCTGATTTACAGACGTTTACGTGATAAGACCGATTTTCACTTAAAAACTTCTTAGGGATGAGACGGGCTGAAATCCCATTAACGGGAGCGATTTGACAACAGCCAGTAAAAGTGCAGGGCGCCAAATTCAAACAACAGAAATCTCATAATTAAAATTCCTCAAACATACACGTATTATACACCATTTTAAAGATAAACTTGTTGTTAATCCCACCACAGTGTCTGATTTCAAAAAGGCTTTACGACGAAAGCACACCATCTGATTATGTTAGGTCAGTACCTAGTCACAGAAAAACACAGCCATTTTCCAGCCTAAGAGAGGAGTAACAAAAAGCAGAAATAGAGATAAAATGAATTACTAACCTTTGATGATCTTCATCAGATGACACCCATAGGACTAATTGTTACACAATATATGTATGTTTTGTTCGATAAAGTTCATATTTTATATCCACAAATCTCAGTTCACATTGGCGCGTTATGTTCAGTAATGTTTTGCTTCCAAAACATCTGGTGATTTTGCAGAGAGCCACATCAATTTACAGAAATACTCATCATAAATGTTGATGAAAATACAAGTGTTATACATGGAATTAAAGATATACTTCTCCTTAATGCAACCTCTGTGTCAGATTTCAAAAAAGCTTTACGGAAAAAGCAAACCATGCAATAATCTGAGTACAGCGCTCAGGCACCAAAACAAGCCATACAGATACCTGCCATGTTGTGGAGTCAACAGAAATCAGAAATAGCATTATAAATATTAACTTACCTTTGATGATCTTCATCAGAATGCACTCCCAGGAATCCCAGTTCCACAATAAATGTTTGTTTTGTTCGATAAAGTCCATCATTTATGTCCAAATACCTCCTTTTTGTTCGCGCGTTTAGTTCACAAATCCAAATTCATGAGGCGCAGGCACACTTAGTCCAGACGAAAAGTCAAAAAAGTCATATTACAGTTTGTAGAAACATGTAAAACGATGTATAGAATCAATCTTTACGATGTTTTTATCATAAATCTTCAATAATGTTTCAACCGGACAATTCCTTTTGTCTTTAGAAATTAAAAGGAACGCAGCTAGCTCTCACGGCTGCGTGCATGACTTAGCTCATGGCATTCTGCCAGACCCCTTAGTCAAACAGCTCTTATTCGTTCCCCCTTCACAGTAAAAGCCTGAAACAAGGTTCTAAAGACTGTTGACATCTAGTGGAAGCCTTAGGAAGTGCAATCGGACCAAATTTACACTGCATCTTGGATAGGCAAAGACTTGAAAACCTACAAACCTCAGATTTCCCACTTCCTGGTTGGATTTTTTCTCAGGTTTTTGCCTGCCATATGAGTTCTGTTACACTCAGACATCATTCAAACAGTTTTAGAAACTTCAGAGTGTTTTCTATCCAAATCTACTAATAATATGCATATCTTAGCTTCTGGGCCTGAGTAGCAGGCAGTTTACTCTGGACACCTTATTCACCCAAGCTACTCAATACAGCCCCCCCATCCATAGGAAGTTAAACTGATGGATTTTGATGGGGATTTTGTGATGTAACTTAGATTGACACACCGGTGCGTCAGTCAACTCCAGGGGGGTAATTGACCTCTCTCCATGTCCAGGTAACACCAGCTGGTTGATGTGTTTGGAGAACCCTCCCAGTCCCTTCTCCTCTGAGCTGGGTAACATGCCTCTCCAGGAGCTGTCCTCTGTCCTCATGGCCATGGAGGGGGTCAAGGAGCCCCCCGCCCAGACCGCCAGCGCCCCCGCCAGCACAGCCACCCCTGCCCCGACCCCTGTAGCCCTTAACCCCCCTGGACCCATCCAAGGGGGCAAGCCTGGACTCATCCAGCGCTCTAACACAGGTGAGGAGGCTGTGGAAGGAGAGGGAAGGGGTGTGTAGTGGTGTGTTGGATATTGTAAGTGTGTGTGTTGGTGGTCTACCTTTCCACAGGTGGTTCCAGTGTGGAATGCCTCGGGTAGTGGTGGTCCTAATTGAATGGACTTCATGGTTGGTATAGTTGGATCAGTGTGTTACAGGTCTGATACACTGGACACAGAACTGTTGTCCAACGTGAAACACTCCTATTCATCTGAATGAAACCTCGGTGGGAAATGTACCATCTGGTTCTATTTTCTAGATTGAGAACATTTAATAAAGTGTCTGATGTGTAGCAGGTTAAAAAACCACATGTTTTACTGACAGCCCAGTACAGCTCCCCAGTCGCCACCAGTACAGCTCCCCAGTCGCCACCAGTACAGCTCCCCAGTCGCCACCAGTACAGCTCCCCAGTCGCCACCAGTACAGCTCCCCAGTACAGCTCCCCAGTCGCCACCAGTACAGCTCCCCAGTCGCCACCAGTACAGCTCCCCAGTACAGCTCCCCAGTACAGCTCCCCAGTCGCCACCAGTACAGCTCCCCAGTCGCCACCAGTACAGCTCCCCAGTCGCCCCCAGTACAGCTCCCCAGTCGCCACCAGTACAGCTCCCCAGTCGCCCCCAGTACAGCTCCCCAGTCGCCACCAGTACAGCTCCCCAGTCGCCACCAGTACAGCTCCCCAGTCGCCCCCAGTACAGCTCCCCAGTCGCCACCAGTACAGCTCCCCAGTCGCCACCAGTACAGCTCCCCAGTCGCCCCCAGTACAGCTCCCCAGTCGCCCCCAGTACAGCTCCCCAGTCGCCACCAGTACAGCTCCCCAGTCGCCACCAGTACAGCTCCCCAGTCGCCACCAGTACAGCTCCCCAGTCGCCACCAGTACAGCTCCCCAGTCGCCACCAGTACAGCTCCCCAGTCGCCACCAGGTTGTTAAGGAACTCCTGCTGTACTTCACTGAACATGAATGAACCTCCCTCCAGTCTGCTCGCTCTCTTTCTGCTGCTCTCTGCTCGCTCTCCTCTCTCTCCTCTCTCTGCTGTTTCTTGTTCTGGTTTCGTAAGATGAAATGGTGCTAGACCCTCACAAACACACAACAGAACACACACACATTGCTAGTTCCATCGTTGTCTGTCGTGCGTTTCACATATAATTACTTCTTTTATATATTGTGAATTTCATTTGATATTTTATCCACTTTATCATATTTTAATTCCTACTGTTTTCCCTCCATTGTAAATTCATTTTATCCTCATCTTTTTTGGGATTGGTTTATTATTTTCCATTTCCTGTCATGCTGATTTGTGATTGGCTCTGCTGTGTTGAATGGCGACCTGGCTCGTCCAGTGGGCTCTCTCTCCTCTCTGGGTCTATCCTTCGCCCCGTCCCCAGTTCCGGGACGGCTCCAACGGAGCATTTCCTGGGCAGGTACAAGCAGCGTGGTCACGCTCCCGACATCACCCCAAACCAGTGGTGGCACTTTAAATGTGAGGATGAGCTCATAGTAATGGAACAGTAACAGAATGAATGGTATATCAAACCCATCCATCCATTACTGTGAGCGCGTCCTCCCCTCACCAGCCTCCTATGCCCCAACATATGTGTGCCCCCGTCCCGTGTCATCACGTGTCACTAACATGTCGGGCCACCACTGGAGAGACATGATTACACACATAAACTCACGGGCCAATCGTTTCAATCGATTAATCAACCCGCCGCCAAGATGAACCAATCCTATGACTGGATTTGTTCATGATAATTTAATGACACTTTGATGTTGTTCTTTCTAACATGTGACCCCTTGTCCTTTGGCCCTGGAATGTACTTCCTGTCTCCTTGTTTTACCTCTAACCTCTGACTCTTCACCCCTTGACATCGTCATAGAGGTTATGCATGTAACATAGTAGCAGAGAAGTCAAGACAGACCTCATCCAGGACACAAACACTTCTTTCTGGCTTCTCTGGTGGCCATTTTGAGTTCTGGTCACCATTTTGTGTTAGAGATATAATGTGATGTCACCACACCACCCAATAATGTGATGTCACCACACCACCCAATAATGTGATGTCACCACACCACCCAATAATGTGATGTCACTACACCACCCAATAATGTGATGTCACTACACCACCCAATAATGTGATGTCACCACACCACCCAATAATGTGAGGTTGTAGTGTTCATTGTAATATTCTGTTGCTGTCAGTATCCTAAATGTCCATTGGCTGAGAGGATGAGGTCTGGGCTGGTGTATGTAGAGAAAGTGAACCAACCAACCGACCACACGTGTTTGAAGACGCATCAAATAGATGTTACCAATGATGATGTTACCAATGATGATGAGCCAGTGATGATGAGCCAATGACTGATATGCTGCTGCCTGCAAGTCTGCTCTTCGATCTGTCTCCCTGCGTGTGCGTGCGCGTGCGTGTGTGTGTGTGTGTGTGTGTGCGCCTGCCTGATTTATTTACTGATTCTGTTTGATCATTGATCGATACGTGTAATGCTTCTCATTCTGTTTGATCATTGATCGATACGTGTAATGCTTCTCATTCTGTTTGATCACTGACTGGTGTATGTGTGTGTGTGTGTGTTTAGGAGGTGTGTTACCACTTAGTGATGGTCTGGTATACTACAGGTAGTAGTTTGTAAATTAACATAAGGGTGCAAAGTAGAGGTAGTTTAGTTTGTGTGTAATGTTTTTTTTGTGAGTTTTGTTTCTTTGTGTGTGTTTTATTACTTGTGTGTTTATTAAATTTGTGTGTGTGTGTACTGTGTTCATTAATGACGTTTTTGTGTGTATGCTGTTGCGTCCGTTGCCTTGTGTATCTGTGTCGCCCCCTACTGTAGACTCTGTGGTATCTGTGTCCCTCGTCCCCTCTCGTCCCCTCTCGTCCCCTCTCCTCTCTGTCGCCCCCTGCTGTAGACTCTGTGGTATCTGTGTCCCTCGTCCCCTCTCTAACCCTCTCCTCTCTGTCGCCCCCTACTGTAGACTCTGTGGTATCTGTGTCCCTCGTCCCCTATAACCCTCTCCTCTCTGTCACCCCCTGCTGTAGACTCTGTGGTATCTGTGTGTCCCCTGTCCTCTCTGTCGCCCCCTGGTGTAGACTCTGTGGTATCTGTGTGTCCCTTGTCCCCTCTCCTCTCTGTCATACCCTGCTGTAGACTCTAGTATGTGTGTCCCTCGTCCCCTCTCTAACCCTCTCCTCTGTCGCCCCCTGCTGTAGACTTTGTGGTATCTGTGTGTCCCTCGTCCCCTCTCTAACCCTCTCATCTCTGTCACCCCCTGCTGTAGACTCTGTGTTAGTGCTAGAGGAGGGGACAGGGGTCAGGGGCCACGTAGACTACCCCTCTGATTGGCCAGAGGCGGAGAAGTTTGAGGCCATGCCCTCTGAACCCATCTACATCGCTGCTGACAAGTTCACCAAGGCCCTGCCCCCTAGAACACTCAGCAGGGTGAGTAGTACTCTACAGCTAGGGGGAGTAGTACCCTACAGCCAGGGGGAGTAGTACTCTACGGCCAGGGGGAGTAGTACTCTACTACAGCCAGGGGGAGTAGTACTCTACAGCCAGGGGGAGTAGTACTCTACAGCCAGGGGGAGTAGTACCCTACAGCCAGGGGGAGTAGTACCCTACAGCCAGGGGGAGTAGTACTCTACTACAGCCAGGGGGAGGTTTGGGAGTAGTACTCTACAGCAGCCAGGGGGAGTAGTACTCTACAGCAGCCAGGGGGAGTAGTACTCTACAGCCAGGGGGAGTAGTACTCTACAGCAGCCAGGGGGAGTAGTACTCTACAGCCAGGGGGAGTAGTACTCTACAGCCTGTAGAATTTGGCAGGTGGTTATTGGGAGACATTGATGTTTTAGTATGTTTTTCATCCGTCCTTCCCTTCAGTCCTCCTCCAGTTCCAGCCAGGACGATGAGAAGTCCACCCTGGAGGAGGTGAGTGAGGGGTTCATCCCCATCGACCAGCCCCCCCTGGCCCCCTCCACCCCGGGCAGCCAAGGCCCAGAGCTCCCTTTCCAGACCCAGGACCAGCCTGGGACGCAGACCCTCAACAAGTCCAGCTCCTCCCCTGAGCTGCAGACCCTACCAGAGGCCTTCCCCAAGACCACAACAGGACCTGGGGCTGGAGTAGGAGAGGCACCCAGGGTTAGGTCACCCTCGGAGGGGAAGAGCCAGCCACAACAGCCCCCGGCGGAGAAAGAGATAGAGAAGATGGAGAGTGGAGGAGGAGGGGTGAACAGACAGAATCAGAGTGGGGATTCCACCCCAGTGACAGGGGCGTTGTCTGGGGCATCGGGAGGAGGAGGAGGAGGGGTGAACAGACAGAATCAGAGTGGGGATTCCACCCCAGTGACAGGGGCGTTGTCTGGGGCATCGGGAGGAGGAGGTTCCTCTTCCTCCCAGGGAGCCAGGATGAGGTTGGAGTTCCCAGCGCCCCACCAGCCTGGGCCCCTCTCCCCCAGCGGAGGGCACCGTCCCAGGGGTCACACCATCTCCGTGTCGGCCCCCTCCTCCAGGAGAGAGAGGATAGGAGGAGACGCGTACCACACCACCCGGCCCGGACCCACCAGCACTGAGAAGACCAGTGGACTCAGTCCCAGGTTAAATAGACGCAAACACACAGACACACCAGACAGACACACAGAGAGAGACACACAGAGAGAGACACACACACACACACACACACAGAGAGACACACACACACAGAGAGACGCATACACACACACACACACACAGAGAGACACACACACACACAGAGAGAGACACACACACACACACACACAGAGAGAGACACACACACACACACACACACAGAGAGAGAGACACACACACACACACACACACAGAGAGAGAGACACACACACACACACACACACACACAGAGAGAGACACACACACACACACAGAGACAGACACACACACACACACACAGAAAGACACACACACAGAGAGACACACACACACAGAAAGACACACACACACAGAAAGACACACACAGACAGAGCCTTTCCTAATGTTTTTCTCTCTCCCTGTCCTGTAGTTTTGTGTTCCTTCAGCTCTACCACTCTCCCTTCTTTGGCAACGAGGCCAACAAGCCTCTCCTGCTGCCCAAGTCTCAGGTGAGTGTGTGTGTGTAGTAGTGATTGTACTGTAACGTGTGTGTGTGTGTGTGTGCACTGTAACGTGAGTGTGTGTTGTCTCTCTCCTCTAGCTGATCGACAGAGCGGTGAAGGTTTTGGACCAGATGCCTCCGTATGATACCCATAAGATTGGAGTGGTGTTTGTAGGAGCTGGACAGGTGAGACAGGTGTCTTTGAAGGGATTCGACCAGATGAAGCTACTTCCCCAGAGTCAGATGTACTAGTGGATACCATTTGTATGTCTCTGTGTGCAGTAGGAAGGAGGTTTTGTGAGCAGATGTACTAGTGGATACCGTTTGTATATCTCTGTGTGGAGTAGGAAGGAGGTTTTGTGAGCCGATGTTAACTAGTGTCAGAGCAATGACTTCACACAGACACTGCTTCATTGTAACAATCTCTCAGTATCCCTTTAATCCAGGGATGGGCTGCTTTGATGAAGTCATCAGGAGGGGCCACAGGGGCTTGCTGGTCTACATACCCACGTCCTTACCACACATGCAGTCACAGCCGTCTGGGGGCCCCCTCGCGAGCAAAATATTTTAGCGGCACCCCTCTTGACAGCATGGGGGGGGGGTGTTGAGTAAAATTTACTGCAATTCACATATTGCCACGGGGCTTGGAGAAGATCAATGGGGGCCAATCGGTCTGTAATTCGACCATGATTATTACAGGTTTGGGTAGCTGGCCGCTAGACTAACTACAGGTTTGGGTAGCCGGCCGCTGGACTAACTACAGGTTTGGGTAGCTGGCCGCCGGACTAACTACAGGTTTGGGTAGCCGGCCGCTGGACTAACTACAGGTTTGGGTAGCTGGCCGCTAGACTAACTACAGGTTTGGGTAGCTGGCCGCTAGCCTAACTACAGGTTTGGGTAGCTGGCCGCTAGACTAACTACAGGTTTGGGTAGCTGGCCGCTAGCCTAACTACAGGTTTGGGTAGCTGGCCGCTAGACTAACTACAGGTTTGGGTAGCTGGCCGCTAGCCTAACTACAGGTTTGGGTAGCCGGCCGCTGGACTAACTACAGGTTTGGGTAGCCGGCCGCTGGACTAACTACAGGTTTGGGTAGCCGGCCGCTGGACTAACTACAGGTTTGGGTAGCGGGCCGCCGCACTAACTACAGGTTTGGGTAGCGGGCCGCCGGACTAACTACAGGTTTGGGTAGCTGGCCGCCGGACTAACTACAGGTTTGGATAGGCTGGCCGCCGGACTAACTACAGGTTTGGGTAGCTGGCCGCCGGACTAACTACAGGTTTGGGTAGCCGGCCGCTGGACTAACTACAGGTTTGGGTAGCCGGCCGCTGGACTAACTACAGGTTTGGGTAGCTGGCCGCTGGACTAACTACAGGTTTGGGTAGCTGACATCTGGCTAACAAGAGAAACACTGCAGATGCACAAACACATTTAGAAATTCCACCTTGTGATTTCTGCTGTGGGGGGGGTTGGTACAATATGTAATGTCCACTCCCGTCCACACATGACCACAAGGACTCTGTAAACCCTGTGTGGACCGGAGACGACATTTAGATTCCAGAGGAAGGTACAGATGAGTCTGCAACACACTTCTAGAGGTGGTTTGGATTGACAACCAAAACAACCTTTAATGAACAGACTCCTTCTCTCTCCCTCCCCCTTTCCCTCTCTCCCTCCCCCTTTCCCTCTCTCCTTCCTCCCCCTCTTTCTCCCTCCCCCTTTCCCTCTTTCCTTCCCTCCCCCTTTCCCTCTCTCCTTCCTGCTCCCTACCCCAGGTATTCAACGAGGTGTCCATCCTGTCCAATGAGTATGGTTCTAACCGCTACGCTGGCTTCCTGACAGGCCTGGGGAAGCTGATCCACCTGAAGGACTGTGATCCAGACCAGATCTTCCTGGGGGGTCTAGACCAGTATGGAGATGACGGGGAGTTTACCTACTGCTGGCACGATGACATCATGCAGGGTGACTGTGTATTTCTACTTACAGGTGTTACTCAGTACCCCAGGGTTCAGGGTTCAAGCACTGCCCTGATGCCCATCAGAGGGGTCAGTCTGTCTGTACTCCCACTAACTTGCCCCCCCCCCCCCCCCCCTCCTCAGCCATCAGAGGGGTCAGCCTGTCTGTACATCCACTAACTTGCCCTCCTCTCCTCAGCCATCTTCCACATAGCCACCCTGATGCCTAACAGAGACAGTGATAAGGGCTGCTGTAACAAGAAGAGACACATCGGAAATGACTTTGTTATGGTGGTTTACAACGACTCAGGAGAGGAGTACAAACTGGGGACCATCAAGGTACGCTCACTCACTCACTCACTCACTCATTCACTCACTCACAGGCAGACAAACACACCCACTTTTGTTCTTTGTGTTCATTTTGATTAAATAATGATAACTATTCTATATTCTTCTCTCTCCTCCCTCCCTCTCTTCTCTCTCCTCCCTCCCTCTCGTCTCTCTCCTCCCTCCCTCTCTTTCTCTCTCCTCCCTCCCTCTTTCGCTCTCCTCCCTCCCTCTCTTTCGCTCTCCTCCCTCCCTCTCTTTCGCTCTCCTCCCTCCCTCCCTCTCTTTCGCTCTCCTCCCTCCCTCTCTTTCTCTCTCCTCCCTCCCTCTCTTCCCTCTCCTCCCTCCCTCTCTTTCGCTCTCCTCCCTCCCTCTCTTTCGCTCTCCTCCCTCCCTCTCTTTCGCTCTCCTCCCTCCCTCTCTTTCGCTCTCCTCCCTCCCTCCCTCTCTTTCGCTCTCCTCCCTCCCTCCCTCTCTTTCGCTCTCCTCCCTCCCTCCCTCTCTTTCGCTCTCCTCCCTCCCTCCCTCTCTTTCGCTCTCCTCCCTCCCTCCCTCTCTTTCGCTCTCCTCCCTCCCTCCCTCTCTTTCGCTCTCCTCCCTCCCTCCCTCTCTTTCGCTCTCCTCCCTCCCTCCCTCTCTTTCGCTCTCCTCCCTCCCTCCCTCTCTTTCGCTCTCCTCCCTCCCTCCCTCTCTTTCGCTCTCCTCCCTCCCTCCCTCTCTTTCGCTCTCCTCCCTCCCTCCCTCTCTTTCGCTCTCCTCCCTCCCTCTCTTTCGCTCTCTTTCGCTCTCCTCCTTCCCTCTCTTTCGCTCTCTTTCGCTCTCCTCCCTCCCTCTCTTTCGCTCTCCTCCCTCCCTCTCTTTCTCTCTCCTCCCTCCCTCTCTTTCGCTCTCCTCCCTCCCTCCCTCTCTTTCGCTCTCCTCCCTCCCTCTCTTTCTCTCTTCTCTCCTCCCTCTCTTTCTCTCTTCTCTCCTCCCTCTCTTTTGCTCTCATCCCTCTCGTCTCGTCTCTCCCTCTCGTCTCTCTCCTCCCTCTCTCTCTTCTGTGTCCCAGGGTCAGTTTAACTTTGTTGAGGTGATCATTAAGCCTCTGGACTATGGAAGTAACCTGGTCACCCTGCAGTGCAAGAAAGGTGAGAGGGAGGGAAGGAGAGAAGGTATGAATAAATGAGATGAATAACAAGGACTAAGAGAGATATATATATATAATAAAGCAGGGAGCCAAGGGGGATGTTCTAAAATCATAATTAAGTATTTGTTGAAGTGAAATGGACTGTTTTTTTGTTTTTTTCCCCTTCTCTTTCTCCATATCTCCCTCCGTCTCTCATCACTCCCTCTACTTCCTCACCTCTCTCCCCTCTCTCTCTCTCTCCTCTCTCCCCCCTCTCTCTCTCTGTCTCCATCCATCAGACCTGGAGGGTCTAGTTGATACCAGTGTAGTGAAGATAGTCTCAGACCAGAACCTTCCATTGCTGGTACGACAGATGGCCCTACACGCTAACGTGAGTCTCTCACCACACACACACACACACACACACACACACACACACACACACACACACACAGAGAGAGAGAGTCCTAACTCATTTCTCTACCTGGACATTTAATTAAAGTTAATGTTTGCTGTTGATAACTGCATGCTGATTCATTACACGCTGTCATGACTGTCTGTATGTCTCCCTGTGTGTTTCAGATGGCATCTCTGGTCCACCAGTACAGAGCAAACCCTTCTGATGCCTACGCCTCCAAGTGGCTGGCCAGACTACGACACATCAAGAGACTCAGGACAAGGGTGAGAACACACACACACACACACACACACACACACACACACAGTGGAGAAACCTTTCTTTTGTATCTCTGCTTACTTGATGAGCTTTGAGTTACAGCACACCAGAGAACAAACCTCCGTTGAGGACTGAACAGTCAACATCAAACCTGGAAATGTATTAAATGAAAAAAAGAAAAAAGAAAATAACTTCTGTTAGATAAAAACACATGCTAAAAACATGCTAAAAACATGCTAAACATGCTAAAAACACATGTTTACAGTACCTGGTGATTACTGTGATTAGGAAACACATGTTTACAGTACCTGGTGATTACAGGAAGTGATTAGGAAACACATGTTTACAGTACCTGGTGATTACTGGAAGTGATTAGGAGACACATGTTTACAGTACCTGGTGATTACTGGAAGTGATTAGGAAACACATGTTTACAGTACCTGGTGATTACTGTGATTAGGAGACACATGTTTACAGTACCTGGTTGATTACTGTGATTAGGAAACACATGTTTACAGTATCTGGTGATTACTGTGATTAGGAAACACATGTTTACAGTATCTGGTGATTACTGTGATTAGGAGACATGTTTACAGTACCTGGTTGATTACTGTGATTAGGAAACACATGTTTACAGTACCTGGTGATTACTGTGATTAGGAAACACATGTTTACAGTACCTGGTGATTACAGGAAGTGATAAGGAAACACATGTTTACAGTATCTGGTGATTACTGTGATTAGGAAACACATGTTTACAGTACCTGGTGATTACAGGAAGTGATTAGGAAACACATGTTTACAGTATCTGGTGATTACTGTGATTAGGAAACACATGTTTACAGTACCTGGTGATTACAGGAAGTGATTAGGAAACACATGTTGTGCGCAATCTCTATATATATATATGTCTGATGTTGTTTTTAAGTGAATTTCAAGGACATTCTTAACTACCTACATTCCCAACATGTTCATATCGCAGAGGTCCTACTGTGAAATCAGACAATTTCTCAACTCAATTCCCCTCCCTCCCTCCCTCCCTCCCTCCCTCCCTCCCTCCCTCCCTCCCTCCCTCCTTCTATCCCTTCCCTTCCATCCCTCCCTTCCCTCCCTCCCCCCTCAGGCCCAGGAGGAGATCCAGTCTCGTCCCACCCCCGGTATCTCTCTGACCCAGAGCCACTCCTCCCAGACCAAACAGTCCTCCTACCAGCAGGTCGGCGGTGGAGGCTCCAACACGGACTCCTCCGGACAGAGGAAGAGACTGGTCTCCACCGTGGACGACTTCACCGACTTCGTCTGAGCCTTGAGGACGCGTTCCCAATGTCTATACTAGTATACTACTTCGGGTCAAATGGCACCCTGCTCCCTATATAGTGTGCTACTGTTGACCAGAGTCATATGGACCATGGTCAACAGTAGTGCACTATATAGGGAGTAGGGAGCCATTTCACACACAGTATGCATCTCCAATACATTGGTCTCATACTATGTAGTATGCTAGTATGGATATTGAAACGGAGTGATATTTCTGATACTGTTTCTGGTACCCCTGCTCAAGGCAGACGTTGCCTCCCTCACCACAGATCTAGGATCAGGTTATCCGAGTGGTTCTAATGTCGACTAGCAGGAGGATAATAGAATACCTGATCCTAGATCTGTGTTTAGTCAGGGACAACATTGACCTGCTTTCGCTCTTTCTCTCTGACACACACCTGTTGAATAACTTCCTGCTTTCTACCGATATGATTTGACGATTCTCTCCCAAGTATTTGTCTTGACGGCACAAGCTGATGTGGCTTTTAATCCACCTGCTGCCATGAACTAGTTGTGATGGAGATGACAGGTACAGATGGTGCTGCCTAACTAACGCTGCGTCCCTATTGTCTTTAATACACTGTGTCTGACCAGGGCACGTGGGCTCTGTCTAAAGTAGTGCACTATGTAGGGACTAGGTTCCCATAGGGCTCTGTCTAAAGTAGTGCACTATGTAGGGGGAATAGAGTGCCATTTGGGACGTAGAGAATGACCCCCCCCCCCCCCCCCCCGGGGCTTACACAGCCGACGCACACCCTTCCCTCCTTTCTCTCTACTCCCTCTCCTTTCATCCCTCTCTCCTCCCTCTCCTTTCATCTCTCTCTCCTCCCTCTCCTTTCATCCCTCTCTCCTCCCTCTCCTTTCATCCCTCTCTCCTCCCTCTCCTTTCATCCCTCTCTCCTCCCTCTCCTTTCATCCCTCTCTCCTCCCTCTCCTTTCATCCCTCTCTCCTCCCTCTCCTTTCATCCCTCTCCTTTCATCCCTCTCCTCTCATCCCCTCGCTAAACCACTCAGAAGGAAGTATGGTGAATGAGAAACACTACATTTGAAAGCTGTGTGTGTACAGAATAAACAAAACAAATAGCCAATGAAAGTGTCAGTGTGTTTTTTTCTATTTGTAGTGTGATGTCGTGAGGAGCCGTGTTTGTAGTTCTTTGTGTTGAAATCAGCCATGTTTGTAGTTTGATTATTGAACTCCGCCATATTTGTATTTCTACACGTGGCACCTTTTTTAAGGGAATTTGTATTTAGCTTGCCTGGTTCCCCAGGTGGGCAGAGTTTGCGCCATGTTAAAAGTGATTTGTGTTTTGTTAACTGGGCTGCTTTCTTGATGTGTTTGGATCATCTTGATCAGATCATGACAACCAGGGCTATAATAACATTTTCTTTTTTTGAAAAGTCATCTGCAAGATGAGAGCCTGTAATCTTCTGGTCCCCAGTGCACTACCAGTGGGAGGGCACCACGTTTTTAACATATTTAAAGCTGTTTCAGCCATATACAGTGCATTCCCTAAAGTATTCAGACCCCTTGACCTTTTCCACATTTTGTTACGTTACAGCCTTATTCTAAAATGGATTAAATTAAATTAAAAAACTAATCAATCTACACACAATACCCCATAAGGACAAAGAGAAACAGGTTTTTAGACATTTTAGAAAATGTATAAAAAAATATTATTTAAACAAGTATTCAAACTCTTTGAGACTTGAAATTGAGCTCGGGTGCATCCTGTTTCCATTGATCATCCTTGAGATGTTTCTACAACTTGATTGGAGTCCACCTGTGGTAAATTCAATTGATTGGACATGATTTGGAAAGGCACACACCTGTCTAAATAAGGTTTCACAGTTGACAGTGCAGTTGACAGTGCATGTCATAGCAAAAACCAAGCCATGAGGTCGAAGGAATTGTCCGTAGAGCTCCGAGACAGGATTGTGTCGAGGCACAGATCTGCGGAAGTGTACCAAAACATTTCTGCACCATTGAATGTCCCCAAGAACACAGTGGCCATCATTCTGAAACGGAAGAAGTTTAGAACCACCAAGTCTCTTCCTAGAGCTGGCCGCCCGGCCAAACTGACCAATCAGGGGATAAGGACCTTGGTCAGGGAGGTGACCAAGAACCAGATAGTCACTCTGACAGAGCTATAGAGTTCCTCTGTGAAGGTGGGAGAACCTTCCAGAAGGACAACCATCTCTGCAGCACTCCACCAATCAGGCCTTTATGGTAGAGTGGCCAGACGGAAGCCACACCTCAGTAAAAGGCACATGACAGGCCGCTTGGAGTTTGCCAAAATGCACCTAAAGACTCAGACCATGAGAAACAAGATTTTCTGGTCTGATGAAACCAAGATTGAACTCTGGCCTGAATGCCAAGCGTCATGTCTGGAGGAAACCTGGCACCATCCCTACGGTGAAGCATTGTGGGGATGTTTTTCAGCGGCAGGGACTGGGAGAATAGTCAGGATCGAGGGAAAGATGAACTTAGCAAAGTAGAGAGAGATCCTTGATGAAAACCTGCTCCAGAGCGCTCAGGACCTCAGACTGGGGCGAAGGTTCACCTTCCAACAGGACAACCCTCAGCACACAGCCAAGACAACGCAGGAGTGGCTTCGGGACAAGTCTCTGAATGTCCTTTAGACTTGAACCCGATCGAACATCTCTTGAGAAACCTGAAAATAACTGCAGCGACGCTCCCCATCCAACCTGACAGCTTGAGAGGATCTGCAGAGAATGGGAGAAACTCCCCAAATACAGGTGTGCCAAGCTTATACCATCATACAAAAGAAGACTCGAGGCTGTAATCGCTGCCAAGGTCCATTTGACTCACCTGAAACTTCACCCGCTGTTGTAACTGTAAGCCCCGCCCACTGAGCTTTCGTCCATCCAATCCATTCGTCCCCTACTGCTGCCAGAGGTGGTCAGGAAGATCAGTACTTTGTGGACAACAGGCCAAGGTCTTATGGATGACCCATCTTATGAGTATGTTGGTAGTGAAAATGTCCTCGGTGAACAATTAGTCTCCCACAAGACTGATACACGCTCTCATAGCTGTCAAACTCTTTATTCGACTTTGTCAAGTGCAAAAGCATGAGAAGTGCTACAGACGCATAATACAATGATACAATACAACGATACAAAACAGACCACAACACTTTTGTTTCAACATGCAAATGTAAGACAAAGTACGTGTTACACCAAGACAAAATACTAAACATGCAGAAGGGACTAGCTTTGGCACGATGTAGTTACACACAGTAAAAAACGGGGCGATATATATCTCAGGAGAAATGGGTGTTGGGAGAACCTGCTCTTCATTGTTTTCTTTGGATTTAAGAACTTCTTTGTCGCGCTTGAATTGTGAACTGAGAGTTGCTATGGGAACTGACAGGTGTGTTGTCTGGGGGATGGAGGACACAAAAACAAAGGTGTGAAACCGGAACGCTAGTGCTTAACGGCCGTAAAACCAACAGCGCTGCAGCACATCAACAATACTGAGATATAAAATGATATACCTCAAGGAGTAACTACGTACACACATATACACAAACTGACGGATTAGAAAACAGTGTTTGATATAACGTTGTAACTGAACATCGTTGTGGTAAGTTTATGGACAGGACCACCAATCTTGTGGAGACTGCCACCAACAGGTTTGGAGTAAAATGTACATCCAAAATATCTTTGTGGGCTTGGAAAAGGGAACATGGCTTGGAATGGTTGGTTCTAGAGTGTTCTAGCTTGTGGGCTGTGTTCTATTAACGGGAGATGAATATAATATATTCTTTGGTCTGGATGGAACATCAGAGATACATTACAACGGTTCTTAAAGCACTACTATGACACTTCTCACTTGAAATGCATCTGACCTTTCAACAACAACAAACAGAAGAGAACAAACAAATAAGGCCAACTTCCTGGTTTTGGGGGGGAAGGGGCGGGGTCCCTGAGATCTGCCCACAGGAAACAGGAAGTTTGTGGGGAGGAAATGTTTTTTTCCAGGAAGTAGAGTGACCATCAATAACAACGATAAAAAACTAAAACTAAATGACAAAAGAAAATACAAAATGATAAAAGAAAATACAAAATGATAACGCTTCAATTTCCTGACATAGTTACTGTTATAATACTCATTAGAAGATCATTTTGTATAGCTGTTTGGATATTTAAAAAAAATAATAATAATTGAGAAAGTAACACAGGAGTTAAATATGGGTAAGAGCTTCAGAAGGAGATAAAGTGCCAAGTACAAAAGGAATTTTCTTTAAAATGTAAAAAGTTACAACTCTTGACGCGTACATAATGCTCAAACTTTGGCAACGCTTATTGTTAAAATATGTGTGAAGCATTCTCTATTGGTTTTCGTACCAAGCTTATTATTTTCAATACGCTCACACACACTCAAAACACACACTCGCACTCAAACACACATTACAACAAAAGTGCTTTAAATTAGAACCATATTGAAAGCAACGTACATTTTTACTGATAATATTCCAAAATGATAACCAAGATTATATTGTAGCAATGTACCCTCGCTTCCTCCTGATCGTTAAGTGTTGTAGTTTTTAAGGTGAAACCGTTGTAGTTCAGGACGGAGTTAAGACTCCAGGCTAAAAGCAGAGATGCCTTCTTTCTCGCTTTTCTCGCTCGCTCTCAAACAACTGTTCCTGAATCAATTCAATTCAACACATCTCTCCTGCTATCGCTCATCTTTTTGCCAACTACAGTATCTTCCATTCTTTCTTGCTCCCACCTTCTCTTCTCCTTCATTGTTCTTCCTCCCTACCTTCTTAAGTGGGAGTCCTGAAGCAGCCAGTCTGTTGGCACTCTGATAGCCTCTTTGATTTTAGCATCTGTGTTCATGCAAAGGTTGCGCGGTTGCACCTAAAATGCATGAGTGTGTGTACCAACTAGTGTGTGTGTGTACTTGTGTGTGTACTTGTGTGTGTGTGTGTGTGTGTGTACCTGTGTGTGTGTGTGTGTGGGTTTGAAATCTCCAAAGCTTCTGAACAGAGCGTTTAGACAGGTCCCACAGACACGTGGTGATCAAGAACAATAGCTTCCTTATGTTTTCATGATCAAATAGAAACAACAAATGCAACAACATAGATAACACACTGAAGCATCATCAACAAGCTGTGTACATCATCATCAACAAGCTGTGTACATCATCATCAACAAGCTGTGTACATCATCATCAACAAGCTGTGTACATCATCATCAACAAGCGGTGTACATCATCAACAAGCTGTGTACATCATCATCAACAAGCTGTGTACATCATCATCAACAAGCTGTGTAGATCATCATCAACAGGTCGTGTACATCATCATCAACAGCTCGTGTACACACTCTTCATTGACTAAACATACAGTCAGCACTCCTAATGTCAGCACAACATGTGCTTCTGTCGACGCCACCACACGACCTCCGGGGTCACATGGGGTCAGGGGACGGGGACGGGGGTAAAGAACTGGCGACCTGCACCTTGTTTCCATGCCAACTCCATGGTGAGCGGTCGCTGTTTTGGGGCCTCTATTTCTCTCTTTCCCTCCTCTCTCGCTTTCTCTCCTTCTGGATTTAGAGTGGAACACCAGTGACATCACCCGCTGTGACCGACGCCCACTCATCCTCAACCCAGGATCCTTCCTTTCCTTCCACTCCTCCCTACGGCCCGTTCTGTCCATCCATCCCTAACATCCTTTCTTCATCAGGGTCCTTCAGGAGGGGTCCTCAGGGTTTGGGGTGTCCGGACACATGCCTGTCTGGGTTGGGGTGCACCTTGTTCTTGAGCGGCGGGGGCTTGCGTTTGCGTTTGCGTGTGGGAATGGTGGTGGTGTGGGCTGGGTGGTTGAAGAGGCTGGAGGGTGGCAGGGTCTCTCTCTCCGTAGGGGGGTCCCACTCTCGAGGGGCGGGAGTGGAGGAGGAGGGGGCAGGGGTGGAGGGTAGGGCGGGAGTAGAGAGGGGTACAGGGGCAGGAGCAGGGGTCAAGGCAGGGGAAATGATATGGGTAGAAACTGGGGTACATTTTGGGTCAGGTATAGGGGCAGATACAGGGGTAGATTTCAGGGTAGGTTTAGGGGCAGGGGTAGATATTGGGGTAGGATCCGGGGCCGATTTCATGGCAGGGGTAGATATAGGGGGAGGAACCGGGACAGGGGTCGATTTCGGGGCAGGTTTAGAGGCAGGGGTAGATATAGGGGGAGGAACCGGGACAGGGGTCGATTTCGGGACAGGTTTAGGGGCAGGGACAGGGGTCGATTTCGGGGCAGGGGTAGATATAGGGGGAGGAACTGGGACAGGGGTCGATTTCGGGGCAGGTTTAGGGGCAGGGGTAGACATAGGGGGAGGAACCGGGACAGGGGTCGATTTCGGGGCAGGTTTAGGGGCAGGGGTAGACATAGGGGGAGGATCCGGGACAGGGGTCGATTTCGGGGCAGGGGTGTGTTTAGGGTTAGCCCCAGAGTTCCCTGTATCTTCAGGCTGACCCATGCCCACTACCCCCACCACAGTGTTGCCTTTCTGCTGCCCTCCTTTTCTTTCTCTCCGTCCAGCAGAGTCTTTCTCATCCCCCTTTCCCTTCCCTCCTCGGCCCTCTCTACTCCTCTCCTTCTCTCCTCTCCTCCCCTTCGGCCCTCGTCCTTTCCTCTGGGCACGCTCCAGGACACACTCCGTACGGTACAGCTCCTCGGTCGCCACGGTGACCCGGTCCAGCTGCTGCAGCAAAGCGTCCAGCGTGGGGAGAAGCCTCTTCAGAGTCGCCTCAGTCTCCGCCCTTTCCCGCAAGTTAGTTCCACCCGCCAACGCACCTGGTCCCAAACCGCCGGGCCCCAGGCCCAGGCTTAGTCCCATTCCGGGGGCCTCTGTCAGGCTACAGGGGCTGGAAGAGCTGGGTCTCCAGGAGGCCTCAGAGGTCCCGTCCAGGCTGCCAGGGCTGGGGGGCGACTCGGAGCCGTCCAGAGGGGGCAGGCACAGGGACTTACAGTCACTGGTGGAGGAGGAGCGAGAGGGGGGGAGCTCCATGCCCTCAAAACGCACCTTGTGACGAAACTGAGGGATGGAGGGATGGAGGAGAGGGGGGGCGAGAGAGAGAGAGGTAGACAGAGGTGGGAGGCAGGGAGACGGAGGGAGAGAGAGAGTCAATATAAAGTACAGGCTTAAACAATACAGTACTCTGGAATAAAAGTCAAATGTACCCCACTTGTAGCAAGCTCTTTTTAGGGTTAGTGCAGTGGGATCATTTAACTTAAGACATCAAGGCAATGCATTTTATGGGTAAGCAACATCTAAGTAAGATAACATCTTTTAGTAGTAATACCACATTACTGCAACAGGAAGCCCTCAGGAAGTAGGAAGCTCTCTAAACATGAAACAGGAAGTTGAAACAAGAAGTGCTCCTACCTCCTTGGTGCGGCTGAGGCCCATCCACATCTTCAGTCGTCGTAGAAACAGCTCCACCATCTCATAGTCCTGTAGGTCCACCACCGGGCGGTACACCTCCGCCCGCGCCCGGCGATAGTTCCTTAACAACGCAGAGGTCACCAGCCATAGCAACGCCAGCCGCAGCACGGCGAAGCTCGCGTGGAACACCAGGCTGGAGGCGGAGCTAGAGGGGCCGGTTGTTGTTGACGACGGTCGCAAGGACAACAGGCCGCGCCCGCCGGCGCCTAGCAACGACAGGCAGGCGGAGCTCACACTGCCATATCCGTCCATCACAGAGTGGAAGAGCTGGAGAGGGAGAGAAAAAAAGTGAGATATGGAATACAAAGATGAAGGAGAGTTAGATGGAATGATGATTATGATGTCTTCACCCAAGTCTTTGCTAACCAACCTGTAGACTAAGAGGTGATGAAACAGTGTTGTACTGCATCCCAATACTGTTCATCACTATGGAACACTGAGAATGCATTCCAATACTGGTCATCACTATAGAACACTGAGGCTGCATCCCAATACTGGTCATCACTATGGAACACTGAGGCTGCATCCCAATACTGGTCATCACTATGGAACACTGAGGCTGCATTCCAATACTGTTCATCACTATGGAACACTGAGGCTGCATTCCAATACTGTTCATCACTATAGAACACTGAGGCTGCATTCCAATACTGTTCATCACTATGGAACACTGAGGCTGCATTCCAATACTGTTCATCACTATGGAACACTGAGGCTGCATTCCAATACTGTTCATCACTATGGAACACTGAGGCTGCATCCCAATACTGTTCATCACTATGAAACACTAAGGCTGCATCCCAATACTGTTCATCACTATGGAACACTGAGGCTGCATCCCAATACTGTTCATCACTATGGAACACTGAGAATGCATCCCAATACTGTTCATCACTATGGAACACTGAGGCTGCATCCCAATACTGTTCATCACTATGGAACACTGAGGCTGCATTCCAATACTGGTCATTACTATGGAACACTGAGGCTGCATTCCAATACTGGTCATCACTATAGAACACTGAGGCTGCATCCCAATACTGGTCATTACTATGGAACACTGAGAATGCATCCCAATACTGTTCATCACTATGGAACACTGAGGCTGCATCCCAATACTGTTCATCACTATGGAACACTGAGGCTGCATTCCAATACTGCTCATCACTATAGAACACTGAGAATGCATCCCAATACTGTTCATCACTATGGAACACTGAGGCTGCATTCCAATACTGTTCATCACTATAGAACACTGAGGCTGCATTCCAATACTGTTCATCACTATGGAACACTGAGGCTGCATTCCAATACTGTTCATCACTATGGAACACTGAGGCTGCATTCCAATACTGTTCATCACTATGGAACACTGAGGCTGCATCCCAATACTGTTCATCACTATGGAACACTAAGGCTGCATCCCAATACTGTTCATCACTATGGAACACTGAGGCTGCATCCCAATACTGTTCATCACTATGGAACACTGAGAATGCATCCCAATACTGTTCATCACTATGGAACACTGAGGCTGCATCCCAATACTGTTCATCACTATGGAACACTGAGGCTGCATTCCAATACTGGTCATTACTATGGAACACTGAGGCTGCATTCCAATACTGGTCATCACTATAGAACACTGAGGCTGCATCCCAATACTGGTCATTACTATGGAACACTGAGGCTGCATCCCAATACTGGTCATCACTATATAACACTGAGGCTGCATCCCAATACTGGTCATCACTATGGAACACTGAGGCTGCATCCCAATACTGGTCATCACTATGGAACACTGAGGCTGCATCCCAATACTGGTCATCACTATAGAACACTGAGGCTGCATCCCAATACTGGTCATCACTATGGAACACTGAGGCTGCATCCCAATACTGGTCATCACTATGGAACACTGAGGCTGCATTCCAATACTGTTCATCACTATGGAACACTGAGGCTGCATCCCAATACTGTTCATCACTATGGAACACTGAGGCTGCATTCCAATACTGGTCATCACTATGGAACACTGAGGCTGCATCCCAATACTGTTCATCACTATGGAACACTGAGGCTGCATCCCAATACTGTTCATCACTATGGAACACTGAGGCTGCATTCCAATACTGGTCATCACTATGGAACACTGAGGCTGCATCCCAATACTGTTCATCACTATGGAACACTGAGGCTGCATCCCAATACTGGTCATCACTATGGAACACTGAGGCTGCATTCCAATACTGTTCATCACTATGGAACACTGAGGCTGCATCCCAATACTGGTCATCACTATGGAACACTGAGGCTGCATCCCAATACTGTTCATCACTATGGAACACTGAGGCTGCATCCCAATACTGTTCATCACTATGGAACACTGAGGCTGCATTCCAATACTGTTCATCACTATAGAACACTGAGGCTGCATTCCAATACTGGTCATCACTATGGAACACTGAGGCTGCATTCCAATACTGTTCATCACTATGGAACACCGAGGCTGCATTCCAATACTGGTCATCACTATGGAACACTGAGGCTGCATTCCAATACTGTTCATCACTATGGAACACTGAGGCTGCATCCCAATACTGTTCATCACTATAGAACACTGAGGCTGCATCCCAATACTGTTCATCACTATGGAACACTGAGGCTGCATCCCAATACTGTTCATCACTATAGAACACTGAGGCTGCATCCCAATACTGTTCATCACTATAGAACACTGAGGCTGCATTCCAATACTGTTCATCACTATAGAACACTGAGGCTGCATCCCAATACTGTTCATCACTATGGAACACTGAGGCTGCATTCCAATACTGTTCATCACTATAGAACACTGAGGCTGCATTCCAATACTGGTCATCACTATAGAACACTGAGGCTGCATCCCAATACTGTTCATCACTATAGAACACTGAGGCTGCATTCCAATACTGTTCATCACTATAGAACACTGAGGCTGCATTCCAATACTGTTCATCACTATAGAACACTGAGGCTGCATTCCAATACTGGTCATCACTATAGAACACTGAGGCTGCATCCCAATACTGTTCATCACTATGGAACACTGAGGCTGCATTCCAATACTGTTCATCACTATAGAACACTGAGGCTGCATTCCAATACTGGTCATCACTATGGAACACTGAGGCTTTATTATATCACCTAGTTACTGTATTACTGACCAGGGCCCATAGTGCACTATATCGGGAATAGGGTGCCATTTGGGACACAGTCTCAGTGAGTGAAGCAGACGGAGTAAATATGCAGCTGGACACACACACACATCTAGTAGTCATCAATGATGTGTCAGTATGCTGCTTGGCAAGACAAAGCCCAGGGTATGATTGATCCAACAGAGCTCTCTGAATGTCAATAAGGAGAGAGAAAGAGGAAGAGAGAGAATGGATACAAGAACCAAATAGCTCACATTATCTCTCTCTCCCTTCCTCTCTCTCAATTCAATTCAATTCAATTGACTTTATTGACATGGCAAGTTATTATTACTTACATTGTCAAAGTATACATATCGAAAAATTTAAATAAAATATATATGTATATATATACACAAAATATATATATATTTATATATAAATAAATGGTGGGATTAACAGCAATAATAATAGTAGTAGTGGACATGGGATTACCATTAATAACAGCTACAACAACAATATTAATCAGAACAACAATACATTAAAGCAACAGTAGTAGACCAGTGTCAACATGACTGAGAAGACACATGACCTGGTACGAAAGACAAAACAAAACTAAGCTAAATGGGAAATATTATCAACATTACTTTGCATTTTTCACTGGCTGTCCCTCAGGCTGTGGCAGGAGGACACATATTTGGCTGCCAAAACTGCACATTTTGGCTTTTCACCCAATAAATATTTGAATTTTTCTTCATCTTTTATAGTTTCAAATTCTTTGTATTGAATTATAATTTTGGGAAAGAAATATGCTCTTAGGTCTGAGTATTTGTCACAGTGTAATAGGAAATGCACCTCTGTCTCTACCTCTCCCCTGGAGCAGAGTGAGCACAGCCTGTCCTCTCTGGGCAGCCAGGTTTGTCTGTGACGACCGGTCTCTATAGCCAGACTGTGCTCACTGAGTCTGTACCTAGTCAATGTTTTCCTCAGTTTTCTATCAGTCACAGTGGTCAGATAGTCTGCCACCATGTACTGTCTGTTTAGAGCCAAATAGCATTGAAGTTTACTTTGATTTTTTGTGGTGTCTTTCCAATAGGTTATATATTTTTCTTTTTGTTTTGTGATGATTTGGTTGGGCCAGATTTTCTGAGGGCTGTCCCGAGGCTCTATGGGGTTGGTTTGGGTTGGTGAACTGAGCCTCAGAACCAGCTGGCTGAGGGGACTCTTCTCTGGTTTCATCTCTTGACATTGTAGAGCTGTGTGATGGAATGTTTTAGGGTCACTTGTTTTTAGATGGTTGTAAAATTTGATGGCTCTTTTTTCTATTCGAATGAGGAGGGGATATTGGCCCAATTCTGCCCTACATGCGTTATTTGGAGTTTTTCTTTGTACTTGCAATACAGTCTTGCAAAACTCTGCATGCAATACTTCAATTGGATGTTTGTCCCATTTAGTAAATTCATTATTAGACAGCGGACCCCATACTTCACTGCCATATAGAGCAATTGGTTCTATAACTGATTGAAAAATTTTGAGCCAGATTCTAATTGGAATTTCAATTTTGATGTTCCTTTTAATGGCATAGAATGCTCTTCTTGCTTTGTCTCTCAGCTCATTCACAGCCATGTGAAAGCTACCTGTGTTGCTGATATTTAGTCCTAGATATGTGTAGTTTTTGGTGTGTTCTAATAGAACTGTGTCCAAATAGAATTTATATTTGTCATCCTTTTTTGGAATATCATTATATTTTTTTTTTTTTAGGTTAACGGTCAGAGCCCAAGTCTGACAGAACCTGTGAAGATGATCTAGGTGTTGCTGTAACCCCTCTTTAGTGGGAGACAGCAGCACCAGGTCATCTGCGTACAGCAGACACTTGATTTCAGTGTTGTGTAGGGTGATACCAGGTGCTGCCGATTCTTCTAATGTTTTTGCCAATTCATTAATGTAGATGTTAAATAATGTTGGACTTATTGGGCAGCCCTGTTTCACTCCCCGCCCCTGAGAGAAGAAGTCTGTTTGCTTGTTGCCAATTTTAACCGCACATTTGTTTTTAGTGTACATTGATTTAATAAAATCATATGTTTTCCCTCCAATACCACTTTCTATTAGTTTATAAAAAAGACCTTCGTGCCAAATTGAATCAAATGCTTTCTTGAAATCTACAAAACACGAGTAGATTTTGCCTTTGTTTTGGTTAACTTGTTTATCAATTAGAGTGTGGAGGGTGTAAATGTGGTCTGTTGTACGATAATTTTTTAGAAATCCAATCTGGCTTCTGCTCAGGACGTTGTGTTCGTCAAGGAAATGATGTAGTCTGCTATTTATAATACTGCAGAGAATTTTCCCCAAGTTGCTGTTAACGCATATTCCTCTGTAATTATTTGGGTCAAATTTGTCTCCATTTTTATAGATTGGTGTGATCAATCCCTGGTTCCAAATATCGGGGAAAATACCTGCAGTGAGGATAATGTTGAAGAGTTTGAGTATAGCCAATTTGAATTTGTGGTCTGTATATTTGATCATTTCATTTAAAATCCCATCAGCACCACAGGCCTTTTTGGGTTGGAGATTGCATATTTTTTCCAATAATTCTTCTTCTGTAATTTGGGTATCCACAGGATTCTGATAGTCTTTGACTGCTAATTCAAGGATTTGTAATTTATCTTGTAAATCTTTTTGTTCTGGGCTCTTTGTTATATTGCTGTAGAGGTTTGCAAAGTGATTTCTCCACATATCCCCATTTTGGATAGCCAACTCCTCATGATGAGGTTTGTTTAATTTATTCCAATTCTCCCAGAAGTGGTTTGATTCTATGGATTCCTCAATTCCATCCAGCTGATTTCTAATGTGCTGTTCCTTTTTTGTTCTTAGGGTGCGTTTGTATTGCTTCAGTGTTTCCCCATATTGAAGGCGTATATTTTTGTTGTCTGGTTCTCTGTGTTTTTGATTAGATATATTTCTCAATGACTTTCTTAGATTTTTGCAATCATTATCAAACCATTTTTCATTATCTGTTATTTTTGGTTTGCTCTTATGCTTCTTTAGATTAGCCAAGGAGGCTAATTTGTCAAATATAAAGTTTATGTTCCTAACGGCCAAATTTACACCTTCATTGCTGAAGGAGAATGTTAAGGCTAAAAAGTTGTCCAGGAGAGATTGTATTTTTTGGCTACTAATTGCTTTTTGGTAGATGTCTGTACTGTTTGCACTCCATCTATAGGCTTGTTTAGTACCATGTAATTTATTGGGCCATGATGCTTCATGGTTGGGTTCTGCTCTTCTCAGATACACTGTGATTTTACTGTGGTCTGAGAGAGGTGTTAGTGGGCTGACTGTGAAGGCTCTGAGAGACTCTGGGTTTAGGTCGGTGAGGAAGTAGTCTACAGTGCTGCTGCCAAGGGATGAGCTGTAGGTGTACCTACCAAAAGAGTCTCCTCTCAGCCTGCCATTGACTATGTACAGACCCAGTGTTCGACAGAGCCTCAGGAGCTGTAATCCATTTTTGTTTTTCACTTTGTCATAGTTGTTTCTGTGGGGGTATGTGGGGAGGGAAAGGTTATTGCTTCCTGGTAGGTGTTTATCCCCATAACTGTTAATAGTGTCTTGTTCTTCTGCTATTCTAGCATTCAGGTCTCCACAGACCAGTACGTTGCCTTGGGCCTGAAAGTGACTAATCTCTCCCTCTAGAATGGAGAAGCTCTCTTCGTTGAAGTAGGGTGACTCTGAGGGGGGAATGTATGTGGCACAGAGGAAGACATTTTTATCTGTCAAGATAGCTTCCTTGTTGATTTTTAACCAGATAAAGAATTCTCCTGTTTTGATCAATTCGATTGAATGAATTAGTTCAGATTTATACCATATTAGCATTCCCCCTGAGTCTCTGCCCTGTTTGATTCCTTTTAATTTAGTGGATGGTATGATTATCTCCCTATAACCTAGTGGACAGCCAGTGGAAACATCACCTCTGCACCATGTTTCCTGTAGTACTAAAATATCAACATCATCAATTTCTTTCAGGAAGTCTGGGTTTCTGCTCTTTAGCCCAAAAGCAGAGGACTTCAATCCTTGTATATTCCAACATGCAACGTAAAAAGACTTCATAACTTTTTTTTTTCTCTTTTCTTTACCTTTCAAAATGAGACAAACACTCACAATCCAAGAAGAACCATTAAAATAGGATTTTTCAATTTAAGTAAACTCTTATTTTGCAAATGTGATTTGTTTATCATTTAGATAGAATTTGTGTCATGCCACTTGGGTGGATGTAGTGTGAGAATGGTGGAGTTCTTGTGCTCATCTTACCATGACCCTCGGCCCATCACATGTGAGCATAGTAGACTCAGCATTTGTTTAATGTCACTCATTTGGTTGGTGGGGGCTGGGCCAGTTGCTCCTCTCACAGCCTGTGCGTAGCTCTGCCTGCTGGGCTGTGGCTCCTCCAGGTGTGGGTCTGCGGTGGGGAGGAGGGGGGTGGTAGGCCTCATCTGGGTGGCTCTGAAGCTGGGCTGGGGTGGTCTGTGCTGCGCTGGCTGTGGTGGGCATTGAGGTTGGTGGTGCTGTGGTCGTGGCTGGGGGGTCCAGGGTGCTGGTCCGGGATGTTGTCTCGGTGATCTCGGCGGGGTGGAGATTGCTCCGCTGTTCCTGGGTGGAGAGTTCGGGCTGCGGTTTAAAGCGACGTCCTTGAGAGTCTTGGCAAGGATGGGGACTGTCTCCCTGTACAGGTGAACATGGTCATAGAGACAGTCCAGATCGAGGGTGGGATGGTGGGCCAGGTGTACATTGGGTCGCAGGGCACAGTCCCGGGATAGGCTGGCGTTTATTCTTTGGATTGTGGCAGGGTGGAAGTCCCTCCTCTGTAGAAGGGTTGACACTATGATTCTTGAGTTGGGGAAGATTGCGGAGGCCTTCTCAATCACTCCCCGTAGTGAAGTCGCCACCCTCTCCTGCTGAGCACGCAGGTCGTTGCTTCCGGTATGTATGATTATGTGGCTTGGCGACCCGAGATGGTTCTTATCAAGCAGCTCCATGGCACTTTGCGTTGTTGGGCACCACACCTTTCTCGTTTTGTGTCTAGGGAAAAGTTTCTTCTCCTGAACATACTTCCCATTTGAGTCCATTAACAGGACGATGTCAGCCAGTGTTTCTTCTGGACTGGGGGGGGCAGAGGGGGGGCTGGTGGGTGTTGGAGCTGGGGTGTGGCTGGTCTGTGTGGGTGCCACTGTCAGTGGGAGGCTGTTCTGTGGGTTGGGGAGGAGGGGTGCAGCAGCCAGGGCTGGGGAAGTCTGGCTGGTTGAGCTGGGCTCCTCTGCTGTGTGAGGGCAGGTCATAGGGTGGTGATCTATCTGCTCCTGCAGCCTGTCCTCTGCTCTCTTTCTCTCCTGCAGCTCCTCTCTTAGTGCGGTCAGCTCCTTATTGCTGCTCTGCCTGTCTTTTTGGAGCTCTCTCACCTCCTTTGTTAGATCAGCCAGCTCTCTCTTGAGTCCGTCTCTCTCTTGCTGAACCTCTTTCAGCTGTGTTGCAAAGCTGCTGTCCTGCTCTGTCCTCACCTTGGTTAGGAGCTCCTCTAAGGTGTGGTTGTCTGGTTGCTGTTTGCTCACGCTCTCCCTGAGCAGGACCACCTCCCCCTCCAGTTTGGTGAACTCATCCCTCATGGCAGCCATGGTGGTGAGGAGGGCCTGAGCCTGCTCTGCACTGAGGGGGTCGCTCTCCTCTTGGGGCGTGTCCTCCACTATGGTGGGAAGAGAGGTGCTGGATGTGCCTTGTTGGGTGGGGAGGGTAAGGGTGAGGGTGGTGCTGGGGGAGTTTGTCTTGTGGGAGGGCATGTCACTGGTGGTGTCCTTCTCTCTCTCCGCTCTCTCCTTAATGGTCTGAAAGTCTGTTTCAAACAGCCTGATGTTACCTTGCACCATGACAGTCCCAGTCTTGTAGAGGTTGATTGTTATCATGGTGCTGTCAGGGTCGTCTGTCTCTTTGATTTTCAGCTTCCACCCATTACAGATTCCCTCTTTCTTTATGCATGGGTAGTGAGAGCAGACTGCTGAGCGCCATGCATTTGGCTGGTCAGTGAGGAAGATGAGATTACTCACGTCACCGTTTTTGTAGAGGTCTGCAAAAAGGGTTTCTGGCCTCTCCTCTAGTAGTTTCTGTTTGAAAGCTTTCCTCATTGTGTCATTTTTGGCCTTTTTTGGGTAGAGAATGGATTCTGCGCTGAGGGGGAGTGGGGACATGGTGTCTGTGCGCTCTGCTACTACCGCTACTGCTGCGCTGTTCTGCTGCCCCGTTGCCATGGCAACCGATTTGTTCGTCTGCTGTTCGCGCTACTTTCAAAAATCAGCAAATATAGTGAAAAATCCTCACACAAAAGACTGAAGATATGTTTACAGTTAGTCCGTGCTCCTTTTTGGTTTACTCACTCAGTTTGGTCGTTTGATGTAGTTGTATTAACTGACCTTGTTAGGTTTGTTCTAGCTCGTTTCTTATGGCTAGCTTGTTAGTCTGCTGGCTGGGTCTTTGTTGTGTAGCTAGCTAGCTAGACTCAAGACTTCTTAACTTGAGGCGCAAAGTTACTTTTTTTTTCTATTCTGAATGTATAGAGTTGTTGTTCATCACTTCTTGTCTGGAATTCTTCTTCGATTAGAGTGTTTATCTCATTCTAAAAACCTAAAAAATCAAATATATCAGGAGCTCATGTTGAGCATGACTCTCTCTCTCTCTCTCTCTCTCTCTCTCTCTCTCTCTCTCTCCCTCTCCCTTCCTTCTCTCTCCCTCACACATTGAAACAACCAAACCGCATATAGTCAGTCTGTCACGTCACTTGTTGACTAGAAGAGATGCTGCTGTTCTCTACCACAGAAAGGCTTCTGGTAATGAAGAGGAATACAGGTCACCACTTGAGTGTGTGAGTTACCAGGTGTCCTGTGTGTGTGTGTGTGTGTGTGTGTGTGTGTGTGTGTGTGTGTGTGTGTGTGTGTGTGTTACCAGGTGTCCTGTGTGTGAGTAGGCCAGCAGCAGCACCAGCAGGACCAGACCTGCTCCTATCAGTTCCCAGACAGAGCGTCTTAGAGCCCTGCCAAACACTGCCCACTCCCTCAGGAAACGCAACTGGTGGGACGCCTGGTGAGAGAGAGGAAGAGAGAGGGGGAGAGGGAGGGGAGATGGACAGAGGGAGGGAGGGAGGGAAGGAGGAGTGAGGGAGAGAGAAAGAGATTTGTTTTTTGGTGTGGTAAATCTGCATTGGATCCATTCTCTCAATCTGACCTTCAGCAGTAGAGCTAACCCCCTCCCTCCCCCTCTCTCTCTCAATCTGACCTTCAGCAGTAGACCTAACCCCCTCCCTCCCCCTCTCTCTCTCAATCTGACCTTCAGCAGTAGAGCTAACCCCCTCCCTCCCCCTCTCTCTCAATCTGACCTTCAGCAGTAGAGCTAACCCCCTCCCTCCCTCTCTCTCTCAATCTGACCTGCAGCAGTAGAGCTAACCCCCTCCCTCCCCCTATCTCTCAATCTGACCTTCAGCAGTAGAGCTAACCCCTCTCTCCCCCTCTCTCTCAATCTGACCTTCAGCAGTAGACCTAACCCCCTCCCTCCCCCTCTCTCAATCTGAACTTCAGCAGTAGAGCTAACCCCCTCCCTCCCTACCAATCTGAACTTCAGCAGTAGAGCTAACCCCTCCCTCCCTCCCCCTCTCTCTCTCAATCTGACCTTCAGCAGTAGAGCTAACCCCCTCCCTCCCTCCCCCTCTCTCTCTCAATCTGACCTTCAGCAGTAGAGCTACCCCCCTCCCTCCCCCTCTCTCAATCTGACCTTCAGCAGTAGAGCTAACCCCTCCCTCCGCCTCTCTCTCTCAATCTGACCTTCAGCAGTAGAGCTAACCCCCTCCCTCCCCCTCTCTCTCTCAATCTGACCTTCAGCAGTAGACCTAACCCCCTCCCTCCCCCTCTCTCTCTCAATCTGACCTTCAGCAGTAGAGCTAACCCCCTCCCTCCCCCTCTCTCTCAATCTGACCTTCAGCAGTAGAGCTAACCCCCTCCCTCCCTCTCTCTCTCAATCTGACCTGTAGCAGTAGAGCTAACCCCCTCCCTCCCCCTATCTCTCAATCTGACCTTCAGCAGTAGAGCTAACCCCTCCCTCCCCCTCTCTCTCAATCTGACCTTCAGCAGTAGACCTAACCCCCTCCCTCCCCCTCTCTCTCAATCTGAACTTCAGCAGTAGAGCTAACCCCCTCCCTCCCTACCAATCTGACCTTCAGCAGTAGAGCTAACCCCCTCCCTCCCCCTCTCTCTCTCAATCTGACTTTCAGCAGTAGACCTAACCCCCTCCCTCCCCCTCTCTCTCTCAATCTGACCTTCAGCAGTAGAGCTAACCCCCTCCCTCCCCCTCTCTCTCAATCTGACCTTCAGCAGTAGAGCTAACCCCTCCCTCCCCCTCTCTCTCAATCTGACCTTCAGCAGTAGACCTAACCCCCTCCCTCCCCCTCTCTCTCAATCTGAACTTCAGCAGTAGAGCTAACCCCCTCCCTCCCTACCAATCTGACCTTCAGCAGTAGAGCTAACCCCCTCCCTCCCCCTCTCTCTCTCAATCTGACCTTCAGCAGTAGAGCTAACCCCCTCCCTCCCCCTCTCTCTCAATCTGACCTTCAGCAGTAGAGCTAACCCCCTCCCTCCCCCTTTCTCTCTCAATCTGACCTGTAGCAGTAGAGCTAACCCCCTCCCTCCCCCTATCTCTCAATCTGACCTTCAGCAGTAGAGCTAACCCCTCTCTCCCCCTCTCTCTCAATCTGACCTTCAGCAGTAGACCTAACCCCCTCCCTCCCCCTCTCTCTCAATCTGAACTTCAGCAGTAGAGCTAACCCCCTCCCTCCCTACCAATCTGAACTTCAGCAGTAGAGCTAACCCCTCCCTCCCTCCCCCTCTCTCTCTCAATCTGACCTTCAGCAGTAGAGCTAACCCCCTCCCTCCCTCCCCCTCTCTCTCTCAATCTGACCTTCAGCAGTAGAGCTACCCCCCTCCCTCCCCCTCTCTCAATCTGACCTTCAGCAGTAGAGCTAACCCCTCCCTCCCCCTCTCTCTCTCAATCTGACCTTCAGCAGTAGAGCTAACCCCCTCCCTCCCCCTCTCTCTCTCAATCTGACCTTCAGCAGTAGACCTAACCCCCTCCCTCCCCCTCTCTCTCTCAATCTGACCTTCAGCAGTAGAGCTAACCCCTCCCTCCCCCTCTCTCTCAATCTGACCTTCAGCAGTAGACCTAACCCCCTCCCTCCCCCTCTCTCTCAATCTGAACTTCAGCAGTAGAGCTAACCCCCTCCCTCCCTACCAATCTGACCTTCAGCAGTAGAGCTAACCCCCTCCCTCCCCCTCTCTCTCTCAATCTGACTTTCAGCAGTAGACCTAACCCCCTCCCTCCCCCTCTCTCTCTCAATCTGACCTTCAGCAGTAGAGCTAACCCCCTCCCTCCCCCTCTCTCTCAATCTGACCTTCAGCAGTAGAGCTAACCCCCTCCCTCCCTCTCTCTCTCAATCTGACCTGTAGCAGTAGAGCTAACCCCCTCCCTCCCCCTATCTCTCAATCTGACCTTCAGCAGTAGAGCTAACCCCTCTCTCCCCCTCTCTCTCAATCTGACCTTCAGCAGTAGACCTAACCCCCTCCCTCCCCCTCTCTCTCAATCTGAACTTCAGCAGTAGAGCTAACCCCCTCCCTCCCTACAAATCTGAACTTCAGCAGTAGAGCTAACCCCTCCCTCCCTCCCCCTCTCTCTCTCAATCTGACCTTCAGCAGTAGAGCTAACCCCCTCCCTCCCTCCCCCTCTCTCTCTCAATCTGACCTTCAGCAGTAGAGCTACCCCCCTCCCTCCCCCTCTCTCAATCTGACCTTCAGCAGTAGAGCTAACCCCTCCCTCCCCCTCTCTCTCTCAATCTGACCTTCAGCAGTAGAGCTAACCCCCTCCCTCCCCCTCTCTCTCTCAATCTGACCTTCAGCAGTAGACCTAACCCCCTCCCTCCCCCTCTCTCTCTCAATCTGACCTTCAGCAGTAGAGCTAACCCCCTCCCTCCCCCTCTCTCTCAATCTGACCTTCAGCAGTAGAGCTAACCCCCTCCCTCCCTCTCTCTCTCAATCTGACCTGTAGCAGTAGAGCTAACCCCCTCCCTCCCCCTATCTCTCAATCTGACCTTCAGCAGTAGAGCTAACCCCTCCCTCCCCCTCTCTCTCAATCTGACCTTCAGCAGTAGACCTAACCCCCTCCCTCCCCCTCTCTCTCAATCTGAACTTCAGCAGTAGAGCTAACCCCCTCCCTCCCTACCAATCTGAACTTCAGCAGTAGAGCTAACCCCTCCCTCCCTCCCCCTCTCTCTCTCAATCTGACCTTCAGCAGTAGAGCTAACCCCCTCCCTCCCCCTCTCTCTCAATCTGACCTTCAGCAGTAGAGCTAACCCCCTCCCTCCCTCTCTCTCTCAATCTGACCTGTAGCAGTAGAGCTAACCCCCTCCCTCCCCCTATATCTCAATCTGACCTTCAGCAGTAGAGCTAACCCCTCCCTCCCCCTCTCTCTCAATCTGACCTTCAGCAGTAGACCTAACCCCCTCCCTCCCCCTCTCTCTCAATCTGAACTTCAGCAGTAGAGCTAACCCCCTCCCTCCCTACCAATCTGACCTTCAGCAGTAGAGCTAACCCCCTCCCTCCCCCTCTCTCTCTCAATCTGACTTTCAGCAGTAGACCTAACCCCCTCCCTCCCCCTCTCTCTCTCAATCTGACCTTCAGCAGTAGAGCTAACCCCCTCCCTCCCCCTCTCTCTCAATCTGACCTTCAGCAGTAGAGCTAACCCCCTCCCTCCCTCTCTCTCTCAATCTGACCTGTAGCAGTAGAGCTAACCCCCTCCCTCCCCCTATCTCTCAATCTGACCTTCAGCAGTAGAGCTAACCCCTCTCTCCCCCTCTCTCTCAATCTGACCTTCAGCAGTAGACCTAACCCCCTCCCTCCCCCTCTCTCTCAATCTGAACTTCAGCAGTAGAGCTAACCCCCTCCCTCCCTACCAATCTGAACTTCAGCAGTAGAGCTAACCCCTCCCTCCCTCCCCCTCTCTCTCTCAATCTGACCTTCAGCAGTAGAGCTAACCCCCTCCCTCCCTCCCCCTCTCTCTCTCAATCTGACCTTCAGCAGTAGAGCTACCCCCCTCCCTCCCCCTCTCTCAATCTGACCTTCAGCAGTAGAGCTAATCCCTCCCTCCCCCTCTCTCTCTCAATCTGACCTTCAGCAGTAGAGCTAACCCCCTCCCTCCCCCTCTCTCTCTCAATCTGACCTTCAGCAGTAGACCTAACCCCCTCCCTCCCCCTCTCTCTCTCAATCTGACCTTCAGCAGTAGAGCTAACCCCCTCCCTCCCCCTCTCTCTCTCAATCTGACCTTCAGCAGTAGACCTAACCCCCTCCCTCCCCCTCTCTCTCTCAATCTGACCTTCAGCAGTAGAGCTAACCCCCTCCCTCCCCCTCTCTCTCAATCTGACCTTCAGCAGTAGAGCTAACCCCCTCCCTCCCTCTCTCTCTCAATCTGACCTGTAGCAGTAGAGCTAACCCCCTCCCTCCCCCTATCTCTCAATCTGACCTTCAGCAGTAGAGCTAACCCCTCTCTCCCCCTCTCTCTCAATCTGACCTTCAGCAGTAGACCTAACCCCCTCCCTCCCCCTCTCTCTCAATCTGAACTTCAGCAGTAGAGCTAACCCCCTCCCTCCCTACCAATCTGAACTTCAGCAGTAGAGCTAACCCCTCCCTCCCTCCCCCTCTCTCTCTCAATCTGACCTTCAGCAGTAGAGCTAACCCCCTCCCTCCCTCCCCCTCTCTCTCTCAATCTGACCTTCAGCAGTAGAGCTACCCCCCTCCCTCCCCCTCTCTCAATCTGACCTTCAGCAGTAGAGCTAACCCCTCCCTCCCCCTCTCTCTCTCAATCTGACCTTCAGCAGTAGAGCTAACCCCCTCCCTCCCCCTCTCTCTCTCAATCTGACCTTCAGCAGTAGACCTAACCCCCTCCCTCCCCCTCTCTCTCTCAATCTGACCTTCAGCAGTAGAGCTAACCCCTCCCTCCCCCTCTCTCTCTCAATCTGACCTTCAGCAGTAGAGCTAACCCCCTCCCTCCCTCCCCCTCTCTCTCTCAATCTGAGCTTCAGCAGTAGAGCTAACCCCTCCCTCCCCCTCTCTCTCTCAATCTGACCTTCAGCAGTAGAGCTAACCCCCTCCCTCCCCCTCTCTCTCAATCTGACCTTCAGCAGTAGAGCTAACCCCCTCCCTCCCTCTCTCTCTCAATCTGACCTGTAGCAGTAGAGCTAACCCCCTCCCTCCCCCTATATCTCAATCTGACCTTCAGCAGTAGAGCTAACCCCTCCCTCCCCCTCTCTCTCAATCTGACCTTCAGCAGTAGACCTAACCCCCTCCCTCCCCCTCTCTCTCAATCTGAACTTCAGCAGTAGAGCTAACCCCCTCCCTCCCTACCAATCTGACCTTCAGCAGTAGAGCTAACCCCCTCCCTCCCCCTCTCTCTCTCAATCTGACTTTCAGCAGTAGACCTAACCCCCTCCCTCCCCCTCTCTCTCTCAATCTGACCTTCAGCAGTAGAGCTAACCCCCTCCCTCCCCCTCTCTCTCAATCTGACCTTCAGCAGTAGAGCTAACCCCCTCCCTCCCTCTCTCTCTCAATCTGACCTGTAGCAGTAGAGCTAACCCCCTCCCTCCCCCTATCTCTCAATCTGACCTTCAGCAGTAGAGCTAACCCCTCTCTCCCCCTCTCTCTCAATCTGACCTTCAGCAGTAGACCTAACCCCCTCCCTCCCCCTCTCTCTCAATCTGAACTTCAGCAGTAGAGCTAACCCCCTCCCTCCCTACCAATCTGAACTTCAGCAGTAGAGCTAACCCCTCCCTCCCTCCCCCTCTCTCTCTCAATCTGACCTTCAGCAGTAGAGCTAACCCCCTCCCTCCCTCCCCCTCTCTCTCTCAATCTGACCTTCAGCAGTAGAGCTACCCCCCTCCCTCCCCCTCTCTCAATCTGACCTTCAGCAGTAGAGCTAATCCCTCCCTCCCCCTCTCTCTCTCAATCTGACCTTCAGCAGTAGAGCTAACCCCCTCCCTCCCCCTCTCTCTCTCAATCTGACCTTCAGCAGTAGACCTAACCCCCTCCCTCCCCCTCTCTCTCTCAATCTGACCTTCAGCAGTAGAGCTAACCCCCTCCCTCCCCCTCTCTCTCTCAATCTGACCTTCAGCAGTAGACCTAACCCCCTCCCTCCCCCTCTCTCTCTCAATCTGACCTTCAGCAGTAGAGCTAACCCCCTCCCTCCCCCTCTCTCTCAATCTGACCTTCAGCAGTAGAGCTAACCCCCTCCCTCCCTCTCTCTCTCAATCTGACCTGTAGCAGTAGAGCTAACCCCCTCCCTCCCCCTATCTCTCAATCTGACCTTCAGCAGTAGAGCTAACCCCTCTCTCCCCCTCTCTCTCAATCTGACCTTCAGCAGTAGACCTAACCCCCTCCCTCCCCCTCTCTCTCAATCTGAACTTCAGCAGTAGAGCTAACCCCCTCCCTCCCTACCAATCTGAACTTCAGCAGTAGAGCTAACCCCTCCCTCCCTCCCCCTCTCTCTCTCAATCTGACCTTCAGCAGTAGAGCTAACCCCCTCCCTCCCTCCCCCTCTCTCTCTCAATCTGACCTTCAGCAGTAGAGCTACCCCCCTCCCTCCCCCTCTCTCAATCTGACCTTCAGCAGTAGAGCTAACCCCTCCCTCCCCCTCTCTCTCTCAATCTGACCTTCAGCAGTAGAGCTAACCCCCTCCCTCCCCCTCTCTCTCTCAATCTGACCTTCAGCAGTAGACCTAACCCCCTCCCTCCCCCTCTCTCTCTCAATCTGACCTTCAGCAGTAGAGCTAACCCCTCCCTCCCCCTCTCTCTCAATCTGACCTTCAGCAGTAGACCTAACCCCCTCCCTCCCCCTCTCTCTCAATCTGAACTTCAGCAGTAGAGCTAACCCCCTCCCTCCCTACCAATCTGACCATCAGCAGTAGAGCTAACCCCCTCCCTCCCCCTCTCTCTCTCAATCTGACTTTCAGCAGTAGACCTAACCCCCTCCCTCCCCCTCTCTCTCAATCTGACCTTCAGCAGTAGAGCTAACCCCCTCCCTCCCCCTCTCTCTCAATCTGACCTTCAGCAGTAGAGCTAACCCCCTCCCTCCCTCTCTCTCTCAATCTGACCTGTAGCAGTAGAGCTAACCCCCTCCCTCCCCCTATCTCTCAATCTGACCTTCAGCAGTAGAGCTAACCCCTCTCTCCCCCTCTCTCTCAATCTGACCTTCAGCAGTAGACCTAACCCCCTCCCTCCCCCTCTCTCTCAATCTGAACTTCAGCAGTAGAGCTAACCCCCTCCCTCCCTACCAATCTGAACTTCAGCAGTAGAGCTAACCCCTCCCTCCCTCCCCCTCTCTCTCTCAATCTGACCTTCAGCAGTAGAGCTAACCCCCTCCCTCCCTCCCCCTCTCTCTCTCAATCTGACCTTCAGCAGTAGAGCTACCCCCCTCCCTCCCCCTCTCTCAATCTGACCTTCAGCAGTAGAGCTAACCCCTCCCTCCCCCTCTCTCTCTCAATCTGACCTTCAGCAGTAGAGCTAACCCCCTCCCTCCCCCTCTCTCTCTCAATCTGACCTTCAGCAGTAGACCTAACCCCCTCCCTCCCCCTCTCTCTCTCAATCTGACCTTCAGCAGTAGAGCTAACCCCCTCCCTCCCCCTCTCTCTCAATCTGACCTTCAGCAGTAGAGCTAACCCCCTCCCTCCCTCTCTCTCTCAATCTGACCTGTAGCAGTAGAGCTAACCCCCTCCCTCCCCCTATCTCTCAATCTGACCTTCAGCAGTAGAGCTAACCCCTCCCTCCCCCTCTCTCTCAATCTGACCTTCAGCAGTAGACCTAACCCCCTCCCTCCCCCTCTCTCTCAATCTGAACTTCAGCAGTAGAGCTAACCCCCTCCCTCCCTACCAATCTGAACTTCAGCAGTAGAGCTAACCCCTCCCTCCCTCCCCCTCTCTCTCTCAATCTGACCTTCAGCAGTAGAGCTAACCCCCTCCCTCCCCCTCTCTCTCAATCTGACCTTCAGCAGTAGAGCTAACCCCCTCCCTCCCTCTCTCTCTCAATCTGACCTGTAGCAGTAGAGCTAACCCCCTCCCTCCCCCTATATCTCAATCTGACCTTCAGCAGTAGAGCTAACCCCTCCCTCCCCCTCTCTCTCAATCTGACCTTCAGCAGTAGACCTAACCCCCTCCCTCCCCCTCTCTCTCAATCTGAACTTCAGCAGTAGAGCTAACCCCCTCCCTCCCTACCAATCTGACCTTCAGCAGTAGAGCTAACCCCCTCCCTCCCCCTCTCTCTCTCAATCTGACTTTCAGCAGTAGACCTAACCCCCTCCCTCCCCCTCTCTCTCTCAATCTGACCTTCAGCAGTAGAGCTAACCCCCTCCCTCCCCCTCTCTCTCAATCTGACCTTCAGCAGTAGAGCTAACCCCCTCCCTCCCTCTCTCTCTCAATCTGACCTGTAGCAGTAGAGCTAACCCCCTCCCTCCCCCTATCTCTCAATCTGACCTTCAGCAGTAGAGCTAACCCCTCCCTCCCCCTCTCTCTCAATCTGACCTTCAGCAGTAGACCTAACCCCCTCCCTCCCCCTCTCTCTCAATCTGAACTTCAGCAGTAGAGCTAACCCCCTCCCTCCCTACCAATCTGAACTTCAGCAGTAGAGCTAACCCCTCCCTCCCTCCCCCTCTCTCTCTCAATCTGACCTTCAGCAGTAGAGCTAACCCCCTCCCTCCCCCTCTCTCTCAATCTGACCTTCAGCAGTAGAGCTAACCCCCTCCCTCCCTCTCTCTCTCAATCTGACCTGTAGCAGTAGAGCTAACCCCCTCCCTCCCCCTATATCTCAATCTGACCTTCAGCAGTAGAGCTAACCCCTCCCTCCCCCTCTCTCTCAATCTGACCTTCAGCAGTAGACCTAACCCCCTCCCTCCCCCTCTCTCTCAATCTGAACTTCAGCAGTAGAGCTAACACCCTCCCTCCCTACCAATCTGACCTTCAGCAGTAGAGCTAACCCCCTCCCTCCCCCTCTCTCTCTCAATCTGACTTTCAGCAGTAGACCTAACCCCCTCCCTCCCCCTCTCTCTCTCAATCTGACCTTCAGCAGTAGAGCTAACCCCCTCCCTCCCCCTCTCTCTCAATCTGACCTTCAGCAGTAGAGCTAACCCCCTCCCTCCCTCTCTCTCTCAATCTGACCTGTAGCAGTAGAGCTAACCCCCTCCCTCCCCCTATCTCTCAATCTGACCTTCAGCAGTAGAGCTAACCCCTCCCTCCCTCCCCCTCTCTCTCTCAATCTGACCTTCAGCAGTAGAGCTAACCCCCTCCCTCCCTCCCCCTCTCTCTCTCAATCTGACCTTCAGCAGTAGAGCTACCCCCCTCCCTCCCCCTCTCTCAATCTGACCTTCAGCAGTAGAGCTAACCCCTCCCTCCCCCTCTCTCTCTCAATCTGACCTTCAGCAGTAGAGCTAACCCCCTCCCTCCCCCTCTCTCTCTCAATCTGACCTTCAGCAGTAGACCTAACCCCCTCCCTCCCCCTCTCTCTCTCAATCTGACCTTCAGCAGTAGAGCTAACCCCTCCCTCCCCCTCTCTCTCAATCTGACCTTCAGCAGTAGACCTAACCCCCTCCCTCCCCCTCTCTCTCAATCTGAACTTCAGCAGTAGAGCTAACCCCCTCCCTCCCTACCAATCTGACCTTCAGCAGTAGAGCTAACCCCCTCCCTCCCCCTCTCTCTCTCAATCTGACTTTCAGCAGTAGACCTAACCCCCTCCCTCCCCCTCTCTCTCTCAATCTGACCTTCAGCAGTAGAGCTAACCCCCTCCCTCCCCCTCTCTCTCAATCTGACCTTCAGCAGTAGAGCTAACCCCCTCCCTCCCTCTCTCTCTCAATCTGACCTGTAGCAGTAGAGCTAACCCCCTCCCTCCCCCTATCTCTCAATCTGACCTTCAGCAGTAGAGCTAACCCCTCTCTCCCCCTCTCTCTCAATCTGACCTTCAGCAGTAGACCTAACCCCCTCCCTCCCCCTCTCTCTCAATCTGAACTTCAGCAGTAGAGCTAACCCCCTCCCTCCCTACCAATCTGAACTTCAGCAGTAGAGCTAACCCCTCCCTCCCTCCCCCTCTCTCTCTCAATCTGACCTTCAGCAGTAGAGCTAACCCCCTCCCTCCCTCCCCCTCTCTCTCTCAATCTGACCTTCAGCAGTAGAGCTACCCCCCTCCCTCCCCCTCTCTCAATCTGACCTTCAGCAGTAGAGCTAACCCCTCCCTCCCCCTCTCTCTCTCAATCTGACCTTCAGCAGTAGAGCTAACCCCCTCCCTCCCCCTCTCTCTCTCAATCTGACCTTCAGCAGTAGACCTAACCCCCTCCCTCCCCCTCTCTCTCTCAATCTGACCTTCAGCAGTAGAGCTAACCCCCTCCCTCCCCCTCTCTCTCAATCTGACCTTCAGCAGTAGAGCTAACCCCCTCCCTCCCTCTCTCTCTCAATCTGACCTGTAGCAGTAGAGCTAACCCCCTCCCTCCCCCTATCTCTCAATCTGACCTTCAGCAGTAGAGCTAACCCCTCCCTCCCCCTCTCTCTCAATCTGACCTTCAGCAGTAGACCTAACCCCCTCCCTCCCCCTCTCTCTCAATCTGAACTTCAGCAGTAGAGCTAACCCCCTCCCTCCCTACCAATCTGAACTTCAGCAGTAGAGCTAACCCCTCCCTCCCTCCCCCTCTCTCTCTCAATCTGACCTTCAGCAGTAGAGCTAACCCCCTCCCTCCCCCTCTCTCTCAATCTGACCTTCAGCAGTAGAGCTAACCCCCTCCCTCCCTCTCTCTCTCAATCTGACCTGTAGCAGTAGAGCTAACCCCCTCCCTCCCCCTATATCTCAATCTGACCTTCAGCAGTAGAGCTAACCCCTCCCTCCCCCTCTCTCTCAATCTGACCTTCAGCAGTAGACCTAACCCCCTCCCTCCCCCTCTCTCTCAATCTGAACTTCAGCAGTAGAGCTAACCCCCTCCCTCCCTACCAATCTGACCTTCAGCAGTAGAGCTAACCCCCTCCCTCCCCCTCTCTCTCTCAATCTGACTTTCAGCAGTAGACCTAACCCCCTCCCTCCCCCTCTCTCTCTCAATCTGACCTTCAGCAGTAGAGCTAACCCCCTCCCTCCCCCTCTCTCTCAATCTGACCTTCAGCAGTAGAGCTAACCCCCTCCCTCCCTCTCTCTCTCAATCTGACCTGTAGCAGTAGAGCTAACCCCCTCCCTCCCCCTATCTCTCAATCTGACCTTCAGCAGTAGAGCTAACCCCTCCCTCCCCCTCTCTCTCAATCTGACCTTCAGCAGTAGACCTAACCCCCTCCCTCCCCCTCTCTCTCAATCTGAACTTCAGCAGTAGAGCTAACCCCCTCCCTCCCTACCAATCTGAACTTCAGCAGTAGAGCTAACCCCTCCCTCCCTCCCCCTCTCTCTCTCAATCTGACCTTCAGCAGTAGAGCTAACCCCCTCCCTCCCCCTCTCTCTCAATCTGACCTTCAGCAGTAGAGCTAACCCCCTCCCTCCCTCTCTCTCTCAATCTGACCTGTAGCAGTAGAGCTAACCCCCTCCCTCCCCCTATATCTCAATCTGACCTTCAGCAGTAGAGCTAACCCCTCCCTCCCCCTCTCTCTCAATCTGACCTTCAGCAGTAGACCTAACCCCCTCCCTCCCCCTCTCTCTCAATCTGAACTTCAGCAGTAGAGCTAACACCCTCCCTCCCTACCAATCTGACCTTCAGCAGTAGAGCTAACCCCCTCCCTCCCCCTCTCTCTCTCAATCTGACTTTCAGCAGTAGACCTAACCCCCTCCCTCCCCCTCTCTCTCTCAATCTGACCTTCAGCAGTAGAGCTAACCCCCTCCCTCCCCCTCTCTCTCAATCTGACCTTCAGCAGTAGAGCTAACCCCCTCCCTCCCTCTCTCTCTCAATCTGACCTGTAGCAGTAGAGCTAACCCCCTCCCTCCCCCTATCTCTCAATCTGACCTTCAGCAGTAGAGCTAACCCCTCCCTCCCTCCCCCTCTCTCTCTCAATCTGACCTTCAGCAGTAGAGCTAACCCCCTCCCTCCCTCCCCCTCTCTCTCTCAATCTGACCTTCAGCAGTAGAGCTACCCCCCTCCCTCCCCCTCTCTCAATCTGACCTTCAGCAGTAGAGCTAACCCCTCCCTCCCCCTCTCTCTCTCAATCTGACCTTCAGCAGTAGAGCTAACCCCCTCCCTCCCCCTCTCTCTCTCAATCTGACCTTCAGCAGTAGACCTAACCCCCTCCCTCCCCCTCTCTCTCTCAATCTGACCTTCAGCAGTAGAGCTAACCCCTCCCTCCCCCTCTCTCTCAATCTGACCTTCAGCAGTAGACCTAACCCCCTCCCTCCCCCTCTCTCTCAATCTGAACTTCAGCAGTAGAGCTAACCCCCTCCCTCCCTACCAATCTGACCTTCAGCAGTAGAGCTAACCCCCTCCCTCCCCCTCTCTCTCTCAATCTGACTTTCAGCAGTAGACCTAACCCCCTCCCTCCCCCTCTCTCTCTCAATCTGACCTTCAGCAGTAGAGCTAACCCCCTCCCTCCCCCTCTCTCTCAATCTGACCTTCAGCAGTAGAGCTAACCCCCTCCCTCCCTCTCTCTCTCAATCTGACCTGTAGCAGTAGAGCTAACCCCCTCCCTCCCCCTATCTCTCAATCTGACCTTCAGCAGTAGAGCTAACCCCTCTCTCCCCCTCTCTCTCAATCTGACCTTCAGCAGTAGACCTAACCCCCTCCCTCCCCCTCTCTCTCAATCTGAACTTCAGCAGTAGAGCTAACCCCCTCCCTCCCTACCAATCTGAACTTCAGCAGTAGAGCTAACCCCTCCCTCCCTCCCCCTCTCTCTCTCAATCTGACCTTCAGCAGTAGAGCTAACCCCCTCCCTCCCTCCCCCTCTCTCTCTCAATCTGACCTTCAGCAGTAGAGCTACCCCCCTCCCTCCCCCTCTCTCAATCTGACCTTCAGCAGTAGAGCTAACCCCTCCCTCCCCCTCTCTCTCTCAATCTGACCTTCAGCAGTAGAGCTAACCCCCTCCCTCCCCCTCTCTCTCTCAATCTGACCTTCAGCAGTAGACCTAACCCCCTCCCTCCCCCTCTCTCTCTCAATCTGAGCTTCAGCAGTAGAGCTAACCCCCTCCCTCCCCCTCTCTCTCAATCTGACCTTCAGCAGTAGAGCTAACCCCCTCCCTCCCTCTCTCTCTCAATCTGACCTGTAGCAGTAGAGCTAACCCCCTCCCTCCCCCTATCTCTCAATCTGACCTTCAGCAGTAGAGCTAACCCCTCCCTCCCCCTCTCTCTCAATCTGACCTTCAGCAGTAGACCTAACCCCCTCCCTCCCCCTCTCTCTCAATCTGAACTTCAGCAGTAGAGCTAACCCCCTCCCTCCCTACCAATCTGAACTTCAGCAGTAGAGCTAACCCCTCCCTCCCTCCCCCTCTCTCTCTCAATCTGACCTTCAGCAGTAGAGCTAACCCCCTCCCTCCCCCTCTCTCTCAATCTGACCTTCAGCAGTAGAGCTAACCCCCTCCCTCCCTCTCTCTCTCAATCTGACCTGTAGCAGTAGAGCTAACCCCCTCCCTCCCCCTATATCTCAATCTGACCTTCAGCAGTAGAGCTAACCCCTCCCTCCCCCTCTCTCTCAATCTGACCTTCAGCAGTAGACCTAACCCCCTCCCTCCCCCTCTCTCTCAATCTGAACTTCAGCAGTAGAGCTAACCCCCTCCCTCCCTACCAATCTGACCTTCAGCAGTAGAGCTAACCCCCTCCCTCCCCCTCTCTCTCTCAATCTGACTTTCAGCAGTAGACCTAACCCCCTCCCTCCCCCTCTCTCTCTCAATCTGACCTTCAGCAGTAGAGCTAACCCCCTCCCTCCCCCTCTCTCTCAATCTGACCTTCAGCAGTAGAGCTAACCCCCTCCCTCCCTCTCTCTCTCAATCTGACCTGTAGCAGTAGAGCTAACCCCCTCCCTCCCCCTATCTCTCAATCTGACCTTCAGCAGTAGAGCTAACCCCTCTCTCCCCCTCTCTCTCAATCTGACCTTCAGCAGTAGACCTAACCCCCTCCCTCCCCCTCTCTCTCAATCTGAACTTCAGCAGTAGAGCTAACCCCCTCCCTCCCTACCAATCTGAACTTCAGCAGTAGAGCTAACCCCTCCCTCCCTCCCCCTCTCTCTCTCAATCTGACCTTCAGCAGTAGAGCTAACCCCCTCCCTCCCTCCCCCTCTCTCTCTCAATCTGACCTTCAGCAGTAGAGCTACCCCCCTCCCTCCCCCTCTCTCAATCTGACCTTCAGCAGTAGAGCTAACCCCTCCCTCCCCCTCTCTCTCTCAATCTGACCTTCAGCAGTAGAGCTAACCCCCTCCCTCCCCCTCTCTCTCTCAATCTGACCTTCAGCAGTAGACCTAACCCCCTCCCTCCCCCTCTCTCTCTCAATCTGACCTTCAGCAGTAGAGCTAACCCCCTCCCTCCCCCTCTCTCTCAATCTGACCTTCAGCAGTAGAGCTAACCCCCTCCCTCCCTCTCTCTCTCAATCTGACCTGTAGCAGTAGAGCTAACCCCCTCCCTCCCCCTATCTCTCAATCTGACCTTCAGCAGTAGAGCTAACCCCTCCCTCCCCCTCTCTCTCAATCTGACCTTCAGCAGTAGACCTAACCCCCTCCCTCCCCCTCTCTCTCAATCTGAACTTCAGCAGTAGAGCTAACCCCCTCCCTCCCTACCAATCTGAACTTCAGCAGTAGAGCTAACCCCTCCCTCCCTCCCCCTCTCTCTCTCAATCTGACCTTCAGCAGTAGAGCTAACCCCCTCCCTCCCCCTCTCTCTCAATCTGACCTTCAGCAGTAGAGCTAACCCCCTCCCTCCCTCTCTCTCTCAATCTGACCTGTAGCAGTAGAGCTAACCCCTCCCTCCCCCTCTCTCTCTCAATCTGACCTTCAGCAGTAGAGCTAACCCCCTCCCTCCCTCCCCCTCTCTCTCTCAATCTGAGCTTCAGCAGTAGAGTTAACCCCCTCCCTCCCTCCCCCTCTCTCTCTCAATCTGAGCTTCAGCAGTAGAGCTAACCCCCTCCCTCCCCCTCTCTCTCAATCTGAACTTCAGCAGTAGAGCTAACCCCCTCCCTCCCCCCCTCCCTCCCCCTCTCTCTCTCAATCTGACCTTCAGCAGTAGAGCTAACCCCTCCCTCCCTCCCCCTCTCTCTCTCAATCTGACCTTCAGCAGTAGAGCTAACCCCTCTCTCCCTCCCCCTCTCTCTCTCAATCTGACCTTCAGCAGTAGAGCTAACCCCCTCCCTCCCTCCCCCTCTCTCTCTCAATCTGAGCTTCAGCAGTAGAGCTAACCCCTCCCTCCCCCTCTCTCTCTCAATCTGACCTTCAGCAGTAGAGCTAACCCCCTCCCTCCCCCTCTCTCTCTCAATCTGACCTTCAGCAGTAGAGCTAACCCCCTCCCTCCCTCCCCCTCTCTCTCTCAATCTGAGCTTCAGCAGTAGAGCTAACCCCCTCCCTCCCCCTCTCTCTCAATCTGAACTTCAGCAGTAGAGCTAACCCCCTCCCTCCCCCCCTCCCTCCCCCTCTCTCTCTCAATCTGACCTTCAGCAGTAGAGCTAACCCCTCCCTCCCTCCCCCTCTCTCTCTCAATCTGACCTTCAGCAGTAGAGCTAACCCCCTCCCTCCCCCTCTCTCTCAATCTGACCTTCAGCAGTAGAGCTAACCCCCTCCCTCCCCCTCTCTCTCAATCTGACCTTCAGCAGTAGAGCTAACCCCCTCCCTCCCTCCCCCTCTCTCTCAATCTGACCTTCAGCAGTAGAGCTAACCCCTCCCTCCCCCTCTCTCTCAATCTGACCTTCAGCAGTAGAGCTAACCCCCTCCCTCCCCCTCTCTCTCTCAATCTGACCTTCAGCAGTAGAGCTAACCCCCTCCCTCCCCCTCTCTCTCAATCTGAACTTCAGCAGTAGAGCTACCCCCCTCCCTCCCCCCCTCCCTCCCCCTCTCTCTCAATCTGATCTTCAGCAGTACATCTTACCCCCTCCCTCCCCCTCTCTCTCCGTACCTTCAACACCAGTATGAACAGGAGCATGGCAGACAGCAGGGTGTAAGCTTGGCTCTGCCGTGCCAGCGGGTAGAAGTCAGTGTACCCGTCTCGTTGCCGCAGGTACGACGCCCACAGGCGCCCGGCGGCAGCACATCGGCTGATGTGGAGGCCACACACACACGCTGCCAGCGCCAGGCTGCACGCGCCCAGCAACCGCCACGGGCACAGGAGGTATACCCAGCCCTCTCTCACCATGCCCAGGACCGCACATACACAGAAATACACCACTAGGGAGAAGAGAAGGATCTGAGAGGAGGAGAGAGGGAGGGAGAGTGTGAGAGAAATATATGGAGAAAGAGACAGAAATGGAGAACTAATTTATCTGTCTGCAGACAGTATTTCCTTTGTTGCCATGGTAATATAACCTAGATCCTGCAGTATTCAGTGTGTTGGTATGGTGATATTATAATCTAGTGGTGTATTCAGTATGTTGGTATGGTGATATTATAATCTAGTGGTGTATTCAGTATGTTGGTATGGTGATATTATAATCTAGTGGTGTATTCAGTATGTTGGTATGGTGATATTATAATCTAGTGGTGTATTCAGTATGTTGGTATGGTGATATTATAATCTAGTGGTGTATTCAGTATGTTGGTATGGTGATATTATAATCTAGTGGTGTATTCAGTATGTTGGTATGGTGATATTATAATCTAGTGGTGTATTCAATATGTTGGTATGGTGATATTATAATCTAGTGGTGTATTCAGTGTGTTGTTATGGTGATATTATAATCTAGTGGTGTATTCAGTGTGTTGTTATGGTGATATTATAATCTAGTGGTGTATTCAGTGTGTTGGTATGGTGATATTATAATCTAGTGGTGTATTCAGTGTGTTGGTATGGTGATATTATAATCTAGTGGTGTATTCAGTATGTTGGTATGGTGATATTATAATCTAGTGGTGTATTCAATATGTTGGTATGGTGATATTATAATCTAGTGGTGTATTCAGTGTGTTGGTATGGTGATATTATAATCTAGTGGTGTATTCAGTGTGTTGGTATGGTGATATTATAATCTAGTGGTGTATTCAGTATGTTGGTATGGTGATATTATAATCTAGTGGTGTATTCAGTGTGTTGGTATGGTGATATTATAATCTAGTGGTGTATTCAGTATTCCGACTCTTCCTCTCTAGCCATGCTATGATTGGTTAGTTCCAAGATACTGCTCCCGCCCCTCTTTTATATCCACTCTGTGATTGGCTAGCACTAGCTGTCTTTGTGTGGCTGCCGGTGGTTACCGTGAGCTGCAGCTGCAGGTCGAGGCCTGTGATAGGCTGCAGGCGGAAGGTCAAGAGGTCGAGGCTGGACTGAGTGTGCTCAGAGACGGGGAACTCAAACAGGAAGGAGAAGACGGTCAAAAGGTCTGTGTTGGTGTTGTAGAGAGAGAACTCCACAAACACAGCCCGTGTCCTGGTCACACACACACACACACACACACACACACACACACACACACACACACACACACACACACACACACACACACACACACACACACACACACACACACACACACACACACACACACACACACACACACACACACACACACAGAGAGAGAGAGAGAAGATGAGGAGAGAAAGAAAAAGAGAGAGACACCGACAGTCAAACACTCAAATTCAGATTCAAATGGCATCACTGAAATCTCCGTTCCCTCCCTCCCGCTCTTCTTACATGTGGTCCATCCAGTGTAACTGCTGTAGGTACTGTAGTGATGTTCTGGTCTCCTCTATGTTCCTGTTCAGCTGTTGGACGAAACCTCCGCTCCCGTACACCATCACCTGACCCCAACGCCACGCCCTGGGAGAAAGAGGAAGGATGGAAAGAGGGGAGGAAGGGAGAGAGGGAGAGGCTCAAGAAAGACAGCAATGACATAAGAGGATCAAACCATCTTTATTTCTCTCTCTCACTCCCTCCCTCCCTCCCTCCCTCCTTACCCGTTGTCATCAGCCGTGTGTGAGGTCCAGTTCTTGGTCAGCTTCCTGTGTACTGCTGAGCCAGTCAACCCCTCTCCCCAGCCTGCTGCTCCTGCCCCATGGATGGTACCTGGAGAGGACAGACTAACTATACAAGACAAGAATGGAGGGATGGGGCGAGAAAGAGAGGGAGAGATGGAGTGTGAGAGGACAGAGAGAGAGAGAGAGAGAGAGATCACAGAGAGAGAGAGAGAGAGAGAGAGAGAGAGAGGACAGGAAAATGAGGTCTAGAAAGATTTCTGAATAAACAATTAATTACTGGAAGCTAAATTAGTGTGTATGTGTGTGTGTGTGTGTGTGTGTGTGTGTGTGTGTGTGTGTGTGTGTGTGTGTGTGTGTGTGTGTGTGTGTGTGTGTGTGTGTGTGTGCGTGTAGGCATGTGTGTGTGACCAACTGAAAAGTGAAATGGACTGTATTCTCACCGTCTCGTATCTGTCGTAATCTGGGCGTGCCCAGTAGCACACTTCCTGTTTCCTGCATTAGGTTGGGGCCATCCAGTAACCTTGGCAACAGGGAGCCTGACAGCCACGCCCACACATCCTCACGCCTGCAGGACAGAGACATGATGAGTTGTACTGAAACAGAAGTGATGTGTCTGTACTGAAACAGAAGTGATGTGTCTGTACTGAAACAGAAGTGAATAGTTAACGAATGGAGTCCAGTTTCATATGGACGTGTGTGAATAGTTAACGAATGGAGTCCAGTTTCATATGGACGTGTGTGAATAGTTAACGAATGGAGTCCAGTTTCATATGGACGTGTGTGAATAGTTAACGAATGGAGTCCAGTTTCATATGGACGTGTGTGAATAGTTAACGAATGGAGTCCAGTTTCATATGGACGTGTGTGAATAGTTAACGAATGGAGTCCAGTTTCATATAGACGTGTGTGAATAGTTAACGAATGGAGTCCAGTTTCATATGGACGTGTGTGAATAGTTAACGAATGGAGTCCAGTTTCATATAGACGTGTGTGAATAGTTAACGAATGGAGTCCAGTTTCATATAGACGTGTGTGAATAGTTAACGAATGGAGTCCAGTTTCATATGGACGTGTGTGAATAGTTAACGAATGGAGTCCAGTTTCATATGGACGTGTGTGAATAGTTAACGAATGGAGTCCAGTTTCATATAGACGTGTGTGAATAGTTAACGAATGGAGTCCAGTTTCATATGGACGTGTGTGAATAGTTAACGAATGGAGTCCAGTTTCATATGGACGTGTGTGAATAGTTAACGAATGGAGTCCAGTTTCATATAGACGTGTGTGAATAGTTAACGAATGGAGTCCAGTTTCATATAGACGTGTGTGAATAGTTAACGAATGGAGTCCAGTTTCATATGGACGTGTGTGAATAGTTAACGAATGGAGTCCAGTTTCATATAGACGTGTGTGAATAGTTAATGAATGGAGTCCAGTTTCATATAGACGTGTGAATAGTTAACGAATGGAGTCCAGTTTCATATGGACGTGTGTGAATAGTTAACGAATGGAGTCCAGTTTCATATGGACGTGTGTGAATAGTTAACGAATGGAGTCCAGTTTCATATAGACGTGTGTGAATAGTTAACGAATGGAGTCCAGTTTCATATAGACGTGTGTGAATAGTTAACGAATGGAGTCCAGTTTCATATGGACGTGTGTGAATAGTTAACGAATGGAGTCCAGTTTCATATTGACGTGTGTGAATAGTTAACGAATGGAGTCCAGTTTCATATAGACGTGTGTGAATAGTTAACGAATGGAGTCCAGTTTCATATGGACGTGTGTGAATAGTTAACGAATGGAGTCCAGTTTCATATGGACGTGTGTGAATAGTTAACGAATGGAGTCCAGTTTCATATAGACGTGTGTGAATAGTTAACGAATGGAGTCCAGTTTCATATGGACGTGTGTGAATAGTTAACGAATGGAGTCCAGTTTCATATGGACGTGTGTGAATAGTTAACGAATGGAGTCCAGTTTCATATAGACGTGTGTGAATAGTTAACGAATGGAGACCAGTTTCATATAGACGTGTGTGAATAGTTAACGAATGGAGTCCAGTTTCATATGGACGTGTGTGAATAGTTAACGAATGGAGTCCAGTTTCATATAGACGTGTGTGAATAGTTAACGAATGGAGTCCAGTTTCATATAGATGTGTGAATAGTTAACGAATGGAGTCCAGTTTCATATGGACGTGTGTGAATAGTTAACGAATGGAGTCCAGTTTCATATGGACGTGTGTGAATAGTTAACGAATGGAGTCCAGTTTCATATAGACGTGTGTGAATAGTTAACGAATGGAGTCCAGTTTCATATAGACGTGTGTGAATAGTTAACGAATGGAGTCCAGTTTCATATGGACGTGTGTGAATAGTTAACGAATGGAGTCCAGTTTCATATAGACGTGTGTGAATAGTTAACGAATGGAGTCCAGTTTCATATAGACGTGTGTGAATAGTTAACGAATGGAGTCCAGTTTCATATGGACGTGTGTGAATAGTTAACGAATGGAGTCCAGTTTCATATAGACGTGTGTGAATAGTTAACGAATGGAGTCCAGTTTCATATAGACGTGTGAATAGTTAACGAATGGAGTCCAGTTTAATATAGACGTGTGTGAATAGTTAACGAATGGAGTCCAGTTTCATATAGACGTGTGTGAATAGTTAACGAATGGAGTCCAGTTTCATATGGACGTGTGTGAATAGTTAACGAATGGAGTCCAGTTTCATATAGACGGGTGTGAATAGTTAACGAATGGAGTCCAGTTTCATATGGACGTGTGTGAATAGTTAACGAATGGAGTCCAGTTTCATATGGACGTGTGTGATGACAGAATGACAGTGGTTTAATGTAGGGAGCTCAAACAGCGCTGAGCAGACAGAGGGAACATGAGTACACTACCACACACACACACACACGCACACACACACACACACACACACACACACACACACTCACACACACACTATATTTAATTTGCAAACGTGTGTGTGTGTGTGTGTGTGTGTGTGTGTGTGTGTGTGTGTGTGTGTGTGTGTGTGTGTGTGTGTGTGTGTGTGTGTGTGTTTACCTGCTAATGTTGGCCTCTTCCGGTGTGTGTGTGTGTGTGTGTGTGTGTGTGTGTGTGTGTGTGTGTGTGTGTGTGTGTGTGTGTGTGTGTGTGTTTACCTGCTAATGTTTGCCTGGTCCGGTGTATGTGTGTGTATAATGTGTGTTTACCTGCTGATGTTGGCCCGGTCCGGTGTGTGTAGTGTGAGTTGTAGCTGTGTACGGAGTCGCAGGCTGTGTGTGTCCTTGGTGGTGTCAGAGTAGTTGAGCAGCAACACCACCAACAGGAAGAGCATGTAGACCAGGAAGTTCTGTTCACAACAAAGATAGTCTAGTTAGAGATACACACTGTGTGGACAAAACATTAGGAACACCTTCCTAATATTGAGTTGCACCCCTTTTTTCCCTGAGAACAGCCTCAATTCGTCAGGACATGGACTCTACAAGGTGTTGAAAGCGTTCCACAGGGATGCTGTCCCATGTTAAATCCAACGCTTCCCACAATTGTGTCAAGTTGGCTGGATGTCCTTTGGTTGGTGGACAATTCTTGATACACACAGGAAACTGTTGAGCGTAAAAAACCCAGCAGCGTTGCAGTTCTTGACACACTCAAACCGGTGTGCCTGGTACCTACTACCATACCCCGTTCAAAGGAACTTAAATATGTTGTCTTGCCTATTCACCCTCTGAATGGCACAAATACACACTCCATGTCTCAATTGTCTCAAGGCTTAAAAATCATTCTTTAACCCGTCTCCTCCCCTTCATCTACACTGAAGTGGATTTAACAAGTGACATCAATAAGGGATCATATCTTTCACCTGGATTCACCTGGTCAGTCTATTTCATGGAAAGAGAAGGTGTTCTTAATGTTTTGTCCACTAAGAACACCTGCTCCAGTTAGAGATACACAACTCTAACTAGAACAAAGAAAACCATTGGTTGAGGAACAACGATATTATTAACACAGATACACAACTAATACCAACAGTGTTGTACACCAGGAAGTTCTGTTAACGACATAGTTGAGCATGCTGTGTGTGTATTTCTCTTTCACCCTCCCTCCCTCCCTCCCTCCCTCCCTCCCTCCCTCGAGCATGCTGTGTGTGTCTCTCTCTTTCACCCCCCCTCCCTCGAGCATGCTGTGTGTGTCTCTCTCTTTCACCCCCCCTCCCTCGAGCATGCTGTGTGTGTCTCTCTCTTTCACTCTCCCTCCCTCCCTGCGTCTCTTACCTTGAGCATGTTGTGCAGCATGTGGACCTTGCGGGCCTGCTGTCTGGCCTGGGACAGAGCGAAGCCTTGGGGGGGTCTGACTCTGGGGACGCGCTGGACAACTCTGTCAACACGAGGACACTCCACCAGGACATCCTGCTCCTCTGGACGGAGCCTCTTCACCCACAGGGCAAAGTACAGGCCTTCTAGTAACACCTAGAGTGTACACACACACACACACACTTATACACTACTCACAGGGCATAGTACAGGCCTTCTAGTAACACCTAGAGTGTACACACACACACACACACTTATACACTACTCACAGGGCATAGTACAGGCCTTCTAGTAACACCTAGAATGTACACACACACACACACTTATACACTACCCACAGGGCATAGTACAGGCCTTCTAGTAACACCTAGAGTGTACACACACACACACACACACACTATACACTACCCACAGGCCTTCTAGTAACACCTAGAGTGCACACACACACACACACTTATACACTACCCACAGGCCTTCTAGTAACACCTAGAGTGTACACACACACACTTATACACTACCCACAGGCCTTCTAGTAACACCTAGAGTGTACACACACACACTTATACACTACCCACAGGCCTTCTAGTAACACCTAGAGTGTACACACACACACTTATACACTACCCACAGGCCTTCTAGTAACACCTAGAGTGTACACACACACACTTATACACTACCCACAGGGCATAGTACAGGCCTTCTAGTAACACCTAGAGTGTACACACACACACACACTTATACACTACTCACAGGGCATAGAATAAGCCTTCTGGTAAATCATTGATTTATGAGCACTGTGTGTGTGTCGTCCTACCTTGATTGGCTCCAGCAGCAAGCAGGAGGACAGGAAGCTACCGATACAGGAAATGAGCCACATCAGAGCCACGGCATCACTGAAGCCTCTTCCTGCCCACACTGACAGCCCATTGGCTAGGACAAGCCCCGCCCAGCTGCCCCATAGAGCGGCCTGCCCACACCAGGGAGGGAATCGCCTCGGACTACACACGTCTGTTACAACTGAGATGGAGATGATGATGAGAGAGAGATGGTAGAGGGGTAGAAAGAGAGAGAGAGAGGGTAGAGGGGTAGAAAGAGAGAGAGAGAGGGTAGAGGGGTAGAAAGAGAGAGAGAGAGGGTAGAGGGGTAGAAAGAGAGAGAGATGGTAGAGGGGTAGAAAGAGAGAGAGAGAGGGTAGAGGGGTAGAAAGAGAGAGAGAGATGGTAGAGGGGTAGAAAGAGAGAGAGATGGTAGAGGGGTAGAAAGAGAGAGAGATGGTAGAGGGGTAGAAAGAGAGAGAGAGGGTAGAGGGGTAGAAAGAGAGAGAGAGAGGGTAGAGGGGTAGAAAGAGAGAGAGAGAGGGTAGAGGGGTAGAAAGAGAGAGAGAGAGGGTAGAGGGGTAGAAAGAGAGAGAGAGAGGGTAGAGGGGTAGAAAGAAAGAAAGAAAGAGAGATGGTAGAGGGGTAGAAAGAGAGAGAGAGGGTAGAGGGGTAGAAAGAGAGAGAGAGGGTAGAGGGGTAGAAAGAGAGAGAGAGGGTAGAGGGGTAGAAAGAGAGAGAGAGAGGGTAGAGGGGTAGAAAAAGAGAGAGATGGTAGAGGGGTAGAAAGAGAGAGAGAGGGTAGAGGGGTAGAAAGAGAGAGAGAGGGTAGAGGGGTAGAAAGAGAGAGAGAGAGGGTAGAGGGGTAGAAAAAGAGAGAGAGAGGGTAGAGGGGTAGAAAGAGAGAGAGAGATGGTAGAGGGGTAGAAAGAGAGAGAGAGATGGTAGAGGGGTAGAAAGAGAGAGAGAGATGGTAGAGGGGTAGAGAGAGAGAGAGAGAGAGAGAGAGAGAGAGAGAGAGAGAGAGAGAGAGAGAGAGAGAGAGAGAGAGAGAGAGAGAGAGAGAGAGAGAGAGAGAGAGAGAGAGAGAGAGAGAGAGAGAGAGAGAGAGAGAGAGAGAGAGAGAGAGAGAGAGAGATTAGGCAATTAGGCAACAGCAAATTCAATCCCTTTTAGACAACTTCCTGGGTAAAACGTTCCACTGCAATAGTGAAGGTGTAAACTTGGCAGTAGAAAATCTTAACAGTATTTTTGACCTCTCAGCTTCCCTATCAAATCTAAAAATCTCAAATAGAAAACCGAAGAAAATGAACAACAATGACAAATGGTTTGATAAAGAATGCAAAAATCTAAGAAATAAATTGAGAAACCTGTCCAACCAAAAACATAGAGACCCGGAAAACCTGAGTCTACGCCTTCACTATGGTGAATCACTAAAACAATACAGAAATACACTACGGAAAAAGAAGGAACAGCACGTCAGAAATCAGCTCAATGTAATTGAAGAATCCATAGACTCTAACCAATTCTGGGAAAATTGGAAAACACTAAACAAACAACAACACGAAGAATTATCTATCCAAAATGGAGATGTATGGGTAAACCACTTCTCCAATCTTTTTGGCTCTATAACAAAGAATAAAGAGCAAAAACATATACATGATCAAATACAAATCCTAGAATCAACTATTAAAGACTACCAGAACCCACTGGATTCTCCAATTACCTTGAATGAGTTACAGGACAAAATAAAAACCCTCCAACCCAAAAAGGCCTGTGGTGTTGATGGTATCCTTAATGAAATGATCAAATATACAGACAACAAATTCCAATTGGCTATATTAAAACTCTTTAACATCGTCCTTAGCTCTGGCATCTTCCCCAATATTTGGAACCAAGGACTGATCACCCCAATCCACAAAAGTGGAGACAAATTTGACCCCAATAACTACCGTGGAATATGCGTCAACAGTAACCTTGGGAAAATACTCTGCATTATCATTAACAGCAGACTCGTACATTTCCTCAATGAAAACAATGTACTGAGCAAATGTCAAATTGGCTTTTTACCAAATTACCGTACAACAGACCATGTATTCACCCTACACACCCTAATTGACAACCAAACAAACCAAAACAAAGGCAAAGTCTTCTCATGCTTTGTTGATTTCAAAAAAGCCTTTGACTCCATTTGGCATGAGGGTCTGCTATACAAATTGATGGAAAGTGGTGTTGGGGGTAAAACATACGACATTATAAAATCCATGTACACAAACAACAAGTGTGCGGTTAAAATTGGCAAAAGACACACACATTTCTTCTCACAGGGTCGTGGGGTGAGACAGGGATGCAGCTTAAGCCCCACCCTCTTCAACATATATATCAATGAATTGGCGCGAGCATTAGAACAGTCTGCAGCACCCGGTCTCACCCTACTAGAATCCGAAGTCAAATGTCTACTGTTTGCTGATGATCTGGTGCTTCTGTCACCAACCAAGGAGGGCCTACAACAGCACCTAGATCTTCTGCACAGATTCTGTCAGACCTGGGCCCTGACAGTAAATCTCAGTAAGACCAAAATAATGGTGTTCCAAAAAAGGTCCAGTCGCCAGGACCACAAATTCCATCTAGACACCGTTGCCCTAGAGCACACAAAAAACTATACATACCTCGGCCTAAACATCAGCACCACAGGTAGCTTCCACAGAGCTGTGAACGATCTGAGAGACAAGGCAAGAAGGGCATTCTATGCCATCAAAAGGAACATAAATTTCAACATACCAATTAGGATCTGGCTAAAAATACTTGAATCAGTCATAGAGCCCATTGCCCTTTATGGTTGTGAGGTCTGGGGTCCGCTCACCAACCAAGATTTCACAAAATGGGACAAACACCAAATTGAGACTCTGCATGCAGAATTCTGCAAAAATATCCTCCGTGTACAACGTAGAACACCAAATAATGCATGCAGAGCAGAATTAGGCCGATACCCACTAATTATCAAAATCCAGAAAAGAGCCGTTAAATTCTACAACCACCTAAAAGGAAGCGATTCCCAAACCTTCCATAACAAAGCCATCACCTACAGAGAGATGAACCTGGAGAAGAGTCCCCTAAGCAAGCTGGTCCTAGGGCTCTGTTCACAAACACAAACACACCCCACAGAGCCCCAGGACAACAGCACAATTAGACCCAACCAAATCATGAGAAAACAAAAAGATAATTACTTGACACATTGGAAAGAATTAACAAAAAAACAGAGCAAACTAGAATGCTATTTGGCCCTAAACAGAGAGTACACAGTGGCAGAATACCTGACCACTGTGACTGACCCAAACTTAAGGAAAGCTTTGACTATGTACAGACTCAGTGAGCATAGCCTTGCTATTGAGAAAGGCCGCCGTAGGCAGACATGGCTCTCAAGAGAAGACAGGCTATGTGCTCACTGCCCACAAAATGAGGTGGAAACTGAGCTGCACTTCCTAACCTCCTGCCCAATGTATGACCATATTAGAGAGACATATTTCCCTCAGATTACACAGATCCACAAAGAATTTGAAAACAAATCCAATTTTAATAAACTCCCATATCTACTGGGTGAAATTCCACAGTGTGCCATCACAGCAGCAAGATTTGTGACCTGTTGCCACAAGAAAAGGGCAACCAGTGAAGAACAAACACCATTGTAAATACAACCCATATTTATGCTTATTTATTTTAACTTGTGTGCTTTAACCATTTGTACATTGTTACAACACTGTATATATATAATATGACATTTGTAATGTCTTTCTTGTTTTGAAACTTCTGTATGTGTAATGTTTACTGTTAATTTGTATTGTTTATTTCACTTTTGTGTATTATCTACCTCACTTGCTTTGGCAATGTTAACACATGTTTCCCATGCCAATAAAGCCCCTTGAATTGAATTGAATTGAATTGAATTGAGAGAGAGAGAGAGAGAGAGAGAGAGAGAGAGGGTAGAGGGGTAGAAAGAGAAATTGAGGGAGAGAGATAGAAAAAGAGAGAGAGAGATGTAGAGGGGTAGAAAGAGAGATGGAGGGAGAGAGAGAGCAAGAGAGAGAGAGAGGGAGTTAACACACCCACCTGTGCGTGAGGTGAAGGCTGTTTTAGGGGGCTCCCTCTTGACAGCTCCGAGGGACAGCGGTTCATTCAGCTTCTGAAGGAGGACCACCTCTGTCTTATCACCAAAGATACTGGACCTGACACACACACACACACACACACACACACACACACACACACACACACACACACACACACACACACACACACACACACACACACACACACACACACACACACACACACACACACACACACACACTAACTGTAAGTCTCTCTGGATCAGAGCGTCTGCTAAATGACTCACTAACTGTAAGTCTCTCTGGGTCAGAGCGTCGGCTAAATGACTCACTAACTGTAAGTCTCTCTGGATCAGAGCGTCTGCTAAATGACTCACTAACTGTAAGTCTCTCTGGATCAGAGCGTCTGCTAAATGACTCACTAACTGTAAGTCTCTCTGGGTCAGAGCGTCGGCTAAATGACTCACTAACTGTAAGTCTCTCTGGATCAGAGCGTCTGCTAAATGACTCACTAACTGTAAGTCTCTCTGGGTCAGAGCGTCGGCTAAATGACTCACTAACTGTAAGTCTCTCTGGATCAGAGCGTCTGCTAAATGACTCACTAACTGTAAGTCTCTCTGGATCAGAGCGTCTGCTAAATGACTCACTAACTGTAAGTCTCTCTGGATCAGAGAGTCGGCTAAATGACTCACTAACTGTAAGTCTCTCTGGATCAGAGAGTCGGCTAAATGACTCACTAACTGTAAGTCTCTCTGGATCAGAGAGTCGGCTAAATGACTCACTAACTGTAAGTCTCTCTGGATCAGAGAGTCGGCTAAATGACTCACTAACTGTAAGTCTCTCTGGATCAGAGCGTCTGCTAAATGACTCACTAACTGTAAGTCTCTCTGGATCAGAGCGTCTGCTAAATGACTCACTAACTGTAAGTCTCTCTGGATCAGAGCGTCTGCTAAATGACTCACTAACTGTAAGTCTCTCTGGGTCAGAGCGTCGGCTAAATGACTCACTAACTGTAAGTCTCTCTGGATCAGAGCGTCTGCTAAATGACTCACTAACTGTAAGTCTCTCTGGATCAGAGTGTCTGCTAAATGACTCACTAACTGTAAGTCTCTCTGTGTCAGAGCGTCTGCTAAATGACTCACTAACTGTAAGTCTCTGGATCAGAGCGTCTGCTAAATGACTCACTAACTGTACGTCTCTCTGGATCAGAGCGTCTGCTAAATGACTCACTAACTGTAAGTCTCTGGATCAGAGCGTCTGCTAAATGACTCACTAACTGTAAGTCTCTCTGGATCAGAGTGTCTGCTAAATGACTCACTAACTGTAAGTCTCTGGATCAGAGCGTCTGCTAAATGACTCACTAACTGTAAGTCTCTGAATCAGAGCGTCTGCTGAATGACTCACTAACTGTAAGTCTCTCTGGATCAGAGCGTCTGCTAAATGACTCACTAACTGTAAGTCTCTCTGGATCAGAGTGTCTGCTAAATGACTCACTAACTGTAAGTCTCTCTGGATCAAAGCGTCTGCTAAATGACTCACTAACTGTAAGTCTCTCTGGATCAGAGCGTCGGCTAAATGACTCACTAACTGTAAGTCTCTCTGGATCAGAGTGTCTGCTAAATGACCCACTAACTGTAAGTCTCTCTGGATCAGAGCGTCTGCTAAATGACTCACTAACTGTAAGTCTCTCTGGGTCAGAGCGTCTGCTAAATGACTCAAATGTAAAATGACAGAAGGAGAAGTAGGCCAGTGAGAGGTCAGTTCAGAACAGACAAGAGGAAGCAAGTAGAAGGTGACGGGGTTAAGGGTGAGGTTAGAGGTCAGAGTTTAGAGGTGACTCACAGGTCGGCCATCTCGCTGTCTGCTGTCTGAGAGAAGAAGTGCTGGGGGTCACAGAGATGAGACACCTGCAGCTGGCCGTCCGCCAGGATCCGCTTAATCAGGTCCTCATCTGGAGGGGACAGGCGTGTGACAGAAAGAGAGACGGGTCGATTCACACATCTGAATAGAATGTCAACACGGTGTTGAGGCAGAGTAAATGTGTGCTTCATGGCTGTTCTGTTTCTACAACATCTAACAGTTCTCTGCCATGTTTTATTCAACATTACAACACAATAATATTCATGATACTGAAACTATATACTGCAGTGCTAAGTACACTTTAACTGCTTACGGTTGTTGTAGTTGTCTATCTGTCTGTCTGTCTGTCTGTCTGTCTGTCTGTCTGTCTGTCTGTCTGTCTGTCTGTCTGTCTGTCTGTCTGTCGTCTGTCTGTCTGTTTGCCTGTCTGTCTGTCTGTCTGTCTGTCTGTCTGTCTGTCTGTCTGTCTGTCTGTCTGTCTGTCTGTCTGTCTGTCTGTCTGTCTGCCTGTCTGCGTGCGTGCGTGCGTGTGTGTGTGTGTGTGGATTACCTGAGGATGTGAAGTACTTGTTGCGGTGTGTGAAGTCTTCATCGTCGGGGTGAAGGGTCATGTCCACCCCCAGGTGTCTTGAACCTTGACCTCTCTTCAACTTTGGTAGCCCCGCCCCCAGGCCCGCCCCTCCCACCTCAGACATGTCACTCAACAACTCTGGCCAATCACGCTCCTCGTCGTCATCCTCTTCCTGGACCACACCCCAACTCTGGACACTAGAGGGCGAGAAAGGGAGGAGGGAGAGAGAGAGAGAGAGAGAGAGGGAGGGAGAGAGATTACATCAGGACAACAACTCTCCTCTCTTTCTCATTCCCCTCACACATTTTACTGACTAATTATCTCTCTCTCTCCCTCTCTCAAAACATAAAACAATCTCTCCATGGGTCTAATGAGAACTGTCAATCACTCAGCCGTCCTCGTAGCAACGGCAGAGCTCACCTCTTGGTGGAGGGCGTGGGGGGGAGGTCCACGTTGGTCTCTTCTGAATAGGTCTGGAGAGAGAGAGAGCAGGAGGGAGGAGGAGGGGGGGACAGAGAGAAAGATAAAGTAATACTTTCAAATTAGATCAAATAAGGAGACAGACGATGAGATGAACATCAGAATGTAGACCCTGTAGAAACACTACTTCTGCTGATTCCTCTCTATAGCCCCCATGAACTGTAGCTCCTCCCTTCTACCTAACAGTCGTACATCAATCATCTCCCTCTACTGTTTCTGGTAACATCACCTAGACAACCAGACCTACACAATCAGACCTAGACAACCAGACCTAGACAACCAGACCTAGACAACCAGACCTAGACAACCAGACCAAGACAACCAGACCTAGACAACCAGACCAAGACAACCAGACCAAGACAACCAGACCAAGACAACCAGACCTAGACAACCAGACCTAGACAACCAGACCTAGAAACCAGACCTAGACAACCAGACCAAGACAACCAGACCAAGACAACCAGACCTAGACAACCAGACCAAGACAACCAGACCTAGACAACCAGACCTAGACAACCAGACCAAGACAACCAGACCTAGACAACCAGACCTAGAAACCAGACCTAGACAACCAGACCTAGACAACCAGACCTAGACAACCAGACCTAGACAACCAGACCTAGACAACCAGACCTAGACAACCAGACCTAGACAACCAGACCTAGACAACACCTAGACAACCAGACCTAGACAACCAGACCTAAACAACCAGACCTAGAGAACCAGACCTAGACAACCAGACCTAGACAACCAGACCTAGACAACCAGACCTAGACAACACCTAGACAACCAGACCTAGACAACCAGACCTAGACAACCAGACCAAGACAACCAGACCTAGACAACCAGACCTAGACAACCAGACCTAGACAACCAGACCAAGACAACCAGACCTAGACAACCAGACCTAGACAACCAGACCTAGACAACCAGACCTAGACAACCAGACCAAGACAACCAGACCTAGACAACACCAAGACAACCAGACCTAGACAACCAGACCTAGACAACCAGACCAAGACAACCAGACCTAGACAACCAGACCTAGACAACCAGACCTAGACAACCAGACCAAGACAACCAGACCAAGACAACCAGACCTAGACAACCAGACCTAGACAACACCAAGACAACCAGACCTAGACAACCAGACCTAGACAACCAGACCAAGACAACCAGACCTAGACAACCAGACCAAGACAACCAGACCTAGACAACCAGACCTAGACAACCAGACCTAGACAACCAGACCTAGACAACCAGACCTAGACAACCAGACCTAGACAACACCAAGACAACCAGACCTAGACAACCAGACCTAGACAACCAGACCTAGACAACCAGACCTAGACAACCAGACCTAGACAACCAGACCTAGACAACACCTAGACAACCAGACCTAGACAACCAGACCTAGACAACCAGACCTAGACAACCAGACCTAGACAACCAGACCTAGACAACACCTAGACAACCAGACCTAGACAACCAGACCAAGACAACCAGACCTAGACAACCAGACCTAAACAACCAGACCTAGACAACCAGACCAAGACAACCAGACCTAGACAACACCTAGACAACCAGACCTAGACAACCAGACCTAGACAACCAGACCTAGACAACCAGACCTAGACAACCAGACCTAGACAACCAGACCTAGACAACCAGACCTAGACAACCAGACCTAGACAACACCTAGACAACCAGACCTAGACAACCAGACCTAGACAACACCTAGACAACCAGACCTAGACAACCAGACCTAGACAACCAGACCAAGACAACCAGACCTAGACAACACCTAGACAACCAGACCTAGACGAGACACACATCTGTCTGTCTACGTTTCATCTCAACTGACACTGTTTCCTGCTATGCCCGGTGCACTACTTTTTATTAAGAGTTATCTCTCACACACACACACACACACACACGCCACGTACACACCTTTCTCACACACACACGCCACGTACATATCTTTCTCACACACACACGCCACGTACACACCTCTCTCACACACACACCTCACGTACACATCTCTCTCACACACACACACACACACACACACATCCCTCTCACACACACACGCCACGTACACACCTCTCTCTCACACACACACACACGCCACGTACACACACACACACACACACATGCCACGTACACACACACAGACACGCCACGTACACACCTCTCCAGGGACACCGTTGAAGATGAGGAAGGAGCTTCCTGCAATGGAGTTATCCAGGAAGTCATCTATCTCCACTGACTCCTGGTCCACCTGGGAGGACGGCACCTGTTCTACTGACACACACTTATACACACACACACACACACACGGACCGTGAGTACACACACACACAGACCGTGAGTACACACACACACACACACATACCGTAAGTCCACACAAACACACACAGACCGTGAGTACACACACACACACACAAACGCACACGCACACACACACACAGACCATGAGTACACACACACACACATGGACCGGGATGCAAAACACACACACACACACACACAGAGTCTTTATGAAGGATTCAGGGATTTAAATGCATAATGGTGGAGATGTGAAGGGTGGATGTGTGTGTTCTAAAAATGTGTGTTCTAAAGGTGTGTGTTCTAAAGGTGTGTTTGTTCTAAAAGTGTGTGTTCTAAAGGTGTGTGTTCTAAATGTGTGTGTTCTAAAGGTGTGTGTGTTCTAAAGGTGTGTTTTCTAAAGGTGTGTGTGTTCTAAAGGTGTGTGTTCTAAAGGTGTGTGTTCTAAAGGTGTGTGTTCTAAAGATGTGTGTTCTAAAGGTGTGTGTTCTAAAGGTGTGTGTTCTAAAGATGTGTGTGTTCTAAAGGTGTGTTTTCTAAAGGTGTGTGTGTTCTAAAGGTGTGTGTTCTAAAGGTGTGTGTTCTAAAAGTGTGTGTTCTAAAGATGTGTGTTCTAAAGGTGTGTGTTCTAAAGGTGTGTGTTCTAAAGGTGTGTGTTCTAAAGGTATGTGTGTTCTAAAGGTGTGTGTGTTCTAAAGGTGTGTGTGTTCTAAAGGTGTGGGTTCTAAAGGTGTGTGTTCTAAAGGTGTGTGTTCTAAAGGTGTGTGTTCTAAAGGTGTGTGTTCTAAAGGTGTGTGTTCTAAAGATGTGTGTTCTAAAGGTGTGTGTTCTAAAGGTGTGTGTTCTAAAGGTGTGTGTTCTAAAGGTGTGTGTTCTAAAGGTGTGTGTTCTAAAGGTGTGTGTTCTAAAGGTATGTGTGTTCTAAAGGTGTGTGTGTTCTAAAGGTGTGTGTGTTCTAAAGGTGTGTGTTCTAAAGGTGTGTGTTCTAAAGGTGTGTGTTCTAAAGGTGTGTGTTCTAAAGGTGTGTGTGTTCTAAAGGTGTGTGTTCTAAAGGTGTGTGTTCTAAAGGTGTGTGTGTTCTAAAGGTGTGTGTGTGTTCTAAAGATGTGTGTTCTAAAGGTGTGTGTGTTCCAAAGGTGTGTGTGTTCTAAAGGTGTGTGTGTTCTAAAGGTGTGTGTGTGTTCTAAAGGTGTGTGTGTTCTAAAGGTGTGTGTTCTAAAGGTGTGTGTTCTAAAGGTGTGTGTTCTAAAGATGTGTGTTCTAAAGATGTGTTTGTTCTAAAAGTGTGTGTTCTAAAGGTGTGTGTGTTCTAAAGGTGTGTGTTCTAAAGGTGTGTGTGTTCTAAAGGTGTGTGTTCTAAAGGTTTGTGTTCTAAAGGTGTGTGTTCTAAAGGTGTGTGTTCTAAAGGTGTGTGTTCTAAAGGTGTGTGTTCTAAAGGTGTGTGTTCTAAAGGTGTGTGTTCTAAAGGTGTGTGTGTTCTAAAGGTGTGTGTGTGTTCTAAAGATGTGTGTTCTAAAGGTGTGTGTGTTCCAAAGGTGTGTGTGTTCTAAAGGTGTGTGTGTTCTAAAGGTGTGTGTGTGTTCTAAAGGTGTGTGTGTTCTAAAGGTGTGTGTTCTAAAGGTGTGTGTTCTAAAGGTGTGTGTTCTAAAGATGTGTGTTCTAAAGATGTGTTTGTTCTAAAAGTGTGTGTTCTAAAGGTGTGTGTGTTCTAAAGGTGTGTGTTCTAAAGGTGTGTGTGTTCTAAAGGTGTGTGTTCTAAAGGTTTGTGTTCTAAAGGTGTGTGTTCTAAAGGTGTGTGTTCTAAAGGTGTGTGTTCTAAAGGTGTGTGTTCTAAAGGTGTGTGTTCTAAAGGTGTGTGTTCTAAAGGTGTGTGTGTTCTAAAGGTGTGTGTGTGTTCTAAAGATGTGTGTTCTAAAGGTGTGTGTGTTCTAAAGGTGTGTGTTCTAAAGGTGTGTGTGTTCTAAAGGTGTGTGTGTGTGTTCTAAAGGTGTGTGTGTGTTCTAAAGGTGTGTGTTCTAAAGGTGTGTGTTCTAAAGGTGTGTGTTCTAAAGATGTGTGTTCTAAAGGTGTGTGTTCTAAAGGTGTGTGTTCTAAAGATGTGTGTGTTCTAAAGGTGTGTTTTCTAAAGGTGTGTGTGTTCTAAAGGTGTGTGTTCTAAAGGTGTGTGTTCTAAAGGTGTGTGTTCTAAAGATGTGTGTTCTAAAGGTGTGTGTTCTAAAGGTGTGTGTTCTAAAGATGTGTGTGTTCTAAAGGTGTGTTTTCTAAAGGTGTGTGTGTTCTAAAGGTGTGTGTTCTAAAGGTGTGTGTTCTAAAAGTGTGTGTTCTAAAGGTGTGTGTTCTAAATGTGTGTGTTCTAAAGGTGTGTGTGTTCTAAAGGTGTGTTTTCTAAAGGTGTGTGTGTTCTAAAGGTGTGTGTTCTAAAGGTGTGTGTTCTAAAGGTGTGTGTTCTAAAGATGTGTGTTCTAAAGGTGTGTGTTCTAAAGGTGTGTGTTCTAAAGATGTGTGTGTTCTAAAGGTGTGTTTTCTAAAGGTGTGTGTGTTCTAAAGGTGTGTGTTCTAAAGGTGTGTGTTCTAAAAGTGTGTGTTCTAAAGATGTGTGTTCTAAAGGTGTGTGTTCTAAAGGTGTGTGTTCTAAAGGTGTGTGTTCTAAAGGTATGTGTGTTCTAAAGGTGTGTGTGTTCTAAAGGTGTGTGTGTTCTAAAGGTGTGTGTTCTAAAGATGTGTGTTCTAAAGGTGTGTGTTCTAAAGGTGTGTGTTCTAAAGATGTGTGTGTTCTAAAGGTGTGTTTTCTAAAGGTGTGTGTGTTCTAAAGGTGTGTGTTCTAAAAGTGTGTGTTCTAAAGATGTGTGTTCTAAAGGTGTGTGTTCTAAAGGTGTGTGTTCTAAAGGTGTGTGTTCTAAAGGTATGTGTGTTCTAAAGGTGTGTGTGTTCTAAAGGTGTGTGTGTTCTAAAGGTGTGGGTTCTAAAGGTGTGTGTTCTAAAGGTGTGTGTTCTAAAGGTGTGTGTTCTAAAGGTGTGTGTTCTAAAGATGTGTGTTCTAAAGGTGTGTGTTCTAAAGGTGTGTGTTCTAAAGGTGTGTGTTCTAAAGGTATGTGTGTTCTAAAGGTGTGTGTGTTCTAAAGGTGTGTGTGTTCTAAAGGTGTGTGTTCTAAAGGTGTGTGTTCTAAAGGTGTGTGTTCTAAAGGTGTGTGTTCTAAAGGTGTGTGTTCTAAAGGTGTGTGTGTTCTAAAGGTGTGTGTTCTAAAGGTGTGTGTTCTAAAGGTGTGTGTGTTCTAAAGGTGTGTGTGTGTTCTAAAGATGTGTGTTCTAAAGGTGTGTGTGTTCCAAAGGTGTGTGTGTTCTAAAGGTGTGTGTGTTCTAAAGGTGTGTGTGTGTTCTAAAGGTGTGTGTGTTCTAAAGGTGTGTGTTCTAAAGGTGTGTGTTCTAAAGGTGTGTGTTCTAAAGATGTGTGTTCTAAAGATGTGTTTGTTCTAAAAGTGTGTGTTCTAAAGGTGTGTGTGTTCTAAAGGTGTGTGTTCTAAAGGTGTGTGTGTTCTAAAGGTGTGTGTTCTAAAGGTTTGTGTTCTAAAGGTGTGTGTTCTAAAGGTGTGTGTTCTAAAGGTGTGTGTTCTAAAGGTGTGTGTTCTAAAAGTGTGTGTTCTAAAGGTGTGTGTTCTAAAGGTGTGTGTTCTAAAGGTGTGTGTGTTCTAAAGGTGTGTGTGTGTTCTAAAGATGTGTGTTCTAAAGGTGTGTGTGTTCTAAAGGTGTGTGTTCTAAAGGTGTGTGTGTTCTAAAGGTGTGTGTGTGTGTTCTAAAGGTGTGTGTGTGTTCTAAAGGTGTGTGTTCTAAAGGTGTGTGTTCTAAAGGTGTGTGTTCTAAAGATGTGTGTTCTAAAGGTGTGTGTTCTAAAGGTGTGTGTTCTAAAGATGTGTGTTCTAAAGGTGTGTGTTCTAAATGTGTGTGTTCTAAAGGTGTGTGTTCTAAAGATGTGTGTTCTAAAGGTGTGTGTTCTAAATGTGTGTGTTCTAAAGATGTGTGTTCTAAAGGTGTGTGTGTTCTAAAGATGTGTGTTCTAAAGGTGTGTGTTCTAAAGATGTGTGTTCTAAAGGTGTGTGTGTTCTAAAGATGTGTGTTCTAAAGGTGTGTGTGTTCTAAAGATGTGTGTGTTCTAAAGGTGTGTGTGTTCTAAAGATGTGTGTTCTAAAGGTGTGTGTTCTAAAGATGTGTGTTCTAAAGGTGTGTGTTCTAAAGGTATGTGTGTTCTAAAGGTGTGTGTGTTCTAAAAGTGTGTGTTCTAAAGATGTGTGTGTGTGTGTGTGTGTGTGTGTGTGTGTGTGTGTGTGTGTGTGTGTGTGTGTGTGTGTGTGTGTGTGTGTGTGTGTGTGTGTGTGTGTGTGTGTGTGTGTGTGTGTGTGTGTCACCTTGCTACGACTCATCCTGAAGAGAGTGAAGACCAGCAGGTAGAGGGGGTAAATCACCAGACAGCTGACCACTCCCACAGCCACAGTCTCCACATCCACCACCACCAGCCTGGACACTGCTACAGAGCTACAGTAGGACAACACGGTCAGTACTGGAACACACACACACACACACACACACACTACCCCTACCTGTAGCTCCTATTGGCCACGGTGCTGTACCACATGGTGTTAGCCAGCAGACAGAGCTGTAGCAGCAGGGCGCAGCACGTCGCCCTCTGGAGGCGGGTAAAGGGACTGCGGACGGGCCGTTCCCATAGCGACAGCCACAAGTGACTCTCACACAGGGCACGCTGAAGCTCCCAGTTCAGGAGGCGGGGCAACCGACGAAGCTCTGCCTCTTCTGTAGGTCAGGACACGCCCACAGGAAGCAGAAAAAAAGGAAGGAGGAAGTAGAAGAGGAAGTAGTGAGTTTGTATTAATGAACAGGAGCACTGATTTGTGATCAGTGCTCCTGTTCAAAGTCCAACTGTTATCCATAACGGCTATATGACAAAACTGGCCCTAGACCAGTTGTCGAGGCAGCGGTGGCGAGATGTGGATAGACTCCTGCACCATGTTGGAGACCATTTGGGTTTGACTACTAAACTATGAGGGTAGGGGCTAGGGATAGGGGCTTAGAGCTAGGGGTTAGGGTCCTTACCTGAGGCCTCCACCTCTATCTCCACGCGTCCATCTGTCCTCTCGTTGTCCACTGACAGCCACTCCTCTACCAGGAAATAGTAACTGCTTCCTGTCTGTAGGTCCTTCACCAGGACGTACTGGAGCTTCCATGCTGGAGACAGACCTGGGGAGAGGAGGAGAGGACAGATGGATGAGTGGAGATAGAGGTGGAGGCGAGGAGGAGAGGAGAGGTGGGAGGAGAGGAGGGAGGAGAGGAGGAGAGGAGGGAGGAGAGGAGGGAGGAGAGGAGGGAGGAGAGAAAGGGCACATTTACTAGGTTGCTTACGGTTTGACAGAGATCTACAGTAAGTGTATAATAATAATAATATTAATCAGCCTAAATGCCCACCTGCCAGGGCGGGGCTCCACAGCATTTCACTCACATTGTGAATTAAAAACAGTCAAGTTTGATCACATTTACAGTTAAATAAATGCTGCATTAGCTGTTTTCAAAGTATTTATGTCGTTTTGTTAATCGCACAAAGTCAAAGAACTACGAATCCCATATAGCCTGTTCCACCTCGCGCTGCAACACTGCCTGGCTGGGGGCTGTGCACACGTGAAGAACTGAGTGAAAGATTCATTTTTAGAAGCGCTGCGAACAGGCATAAAAGTTGGTCTAATTACATGTAAACTAACCTCTACTGAAGTGAGACTTTGTCCTTGTGTTTCCTGGCCATTTCCATGGTTTTGTTCAGAGGTTGTTTTTCGATGTTTGAGTTTTAACTGCTAGGGAAGACAACGCTTCTGCTAGCCAGACTCAATCTCACAGGCACAAACGTGACTCTAGTCACGTTACCATGGTAACCACACCGCTTCTGCTAGCCAGACTCAATCTCACAGGCACAAACGTGACTCTAGTCGCGTTACCACGGTAACCACAACGCTTCTACTAGCCAGACTCAATCTCACAGGCACAAACGTGACTCTAGTCACGTTACCATGGTAACCACACCGCTTCTACGAGCCAGACTCAATCTCACAGGCACAAACGTGACTCTAGTCACGTTACCACGGTAACCACAATGCTTCTGCTAGCCAGACTCAATCTCACAGGCACAAACGTGACTCTAGTCGCGTTACCACGGTAACCTCCCGCCCTTAACTTCTTTGGGGTAGGGGGCAGTATTTTCACGTCCAGATGAAAAGCATGCCCAGAGTAAACTGCCTGCTACTCAGGCCCAGATGCTAGGATATGCATAGTATTAGTATATTTGGATAGAAAACACTCTGAAGAATCTAAAACTGTTTGAATGATGTCTGTGAGTATAACAGAACTCATATGGCAAGCAAAAACCTGAGAAAAAAATCCAACCAGGAAGTGGGAAATCTGAGGTTTGTAGTTTTTCAACTCTTTGCTTATCCAAGATACAGTGGAAATGGGGTCATATTGCTAGTTAGTTAGCTTGCGTTGATAGTTAGCTTGCATTCCATTGCATTTCTGAAGACAAAGGAATTCTCCGGTTGGAACATTATTGAAGATTTATGTTAAAAACATCCTAAAGATTGATTCTATACATCGTTTGACATGTTTCTACGGACTGTAACGGAATTAATTTTGATTACTGGGCTAAACGCGCAAACAAAAAGGAGGTATTTGGACATAAATGATGGACTTCATCGAACAAAACAAACATTTATTGTGGAACTGGGATTCCTGGGAGTGCATTCTGATGAAGATCATCAAAGGTAAGTGAATATTTATAATGCTATTTCTGACTTCTGTTGACTACACAACATGGCGGATATCTGTTTGGGTTGTGTTGGTCTCTGAGCGCTGTACTCAGATTATTGCATGGTGTGCTTTTTCCGTAAAGTTCTTTTGAAATCTGACACAGCGGTTGCATTAAGGAGAAGTGCATCTAAAATTCCATGGATAACAGTTGCATCCTTTAGCAATGTTTATTATGAGTATTTCTGTAAATTGATGTGGCTCTCTGTAAAATCACCGGATGTTTTGGAACTACTGAACATAATGCGCCAATGTAAACTCAGATTTTTGGATATAAATATGAACTTTACCGAACAAAACATACATGTATTGTGTAACATGAAGTACTATGACTGTCATCCGATGAAGATCATCAAAGGTTAGCGATTCATTTTATCTCTATTTCTGCTTTTTGTGACTCCTCTCTTTTGCTGGAAAAATGGCTGTGTTTTTCTGTGACTTGGCTCTGACCTAACATAATCGTTTGGTGTGCTTTCGTCGTAAAACCTTTTTGAAATCGGACACTGTGGCTGGATTTACAACAAGTGTAACTTTAAAATGGTGTATAATACTTGTATGTTTGAGGAATTTTAATTATGGGATTTCTGTTGTTTTGAATTTGGAGCCCTGCAGTTTCACTGGCTGTTGACGAGGTGAGACGCTACCGTCCCACATACCCTAGTGAGGTTAAAGGAGTAGGTGAACATTTTTGTCTCATCTGTGATATTTTGGTTAAAATACTCAGGTCACAAAAAATGTAATGAAACAATATACCACATTCAGTGCTTCATTTGTAAACCGGGAGGAGCCGCAACAAAACGTGAGTGGAAGAGGGGGGTGACCTGGGGAGCTCTGAGGTACCTGTAAATGTTTATAATAAACCATTATGTATGTATATCATCTATTTTGTGTCGTGGCATAGAGTCAAATATCCAGTCAAATGGATCCAGTCAAATAGGTTCCGGAACAAAACAGTCAGGAACTGACTGACCACATGACTTCTTACTAGTAATACATTATACTGTTTTTGGAACATTACAAAGCTCATCTGTTATTTTAGTGTTTTGCTGGTTTAATTATAGCTGATTGGGGGGGGGGGGGCTGGTAAAAATCATCTGAGTGGCTGGTAGATTTTCCTTTCTACCTGCCACAGTGGCTGGTTGATTATTTATTTTTTTTGCAATGATAATAATAATATTAATATGAATAATAATATGAATAATAATATGAATAATACTAATAATAGGAATAATGATAATAATAGGAATAATAATAGGAATAATAATATGAATAATAATAGGAATAATAATAGGAATAATAATAGGAATATGAATAATGATAATAATAATATGAATAATAATATGAATAATAATATGAATAATAATAATAATATGAATAATAATACGAATAATGATAATATGAATAATAATAATATTACATTGTACTTGTAACATGCCTTTCAAAAATCCAAAGTGCCTGCATGTGTGTGTGTGTGTGTGTTTGTGTGTGTTAGTGTGTTTGTGTGTGTTAGTGTGTGTGTGTGTTAGTGTGTTTGTGTGTGTTAGTGTGTGTGTGTGTGTGTGTGTGTGTGTTAGTGTGTGTGTGTGTGTGTGTGTGTGTGTGTGTGTGTGTGTGTGTGTGTGTGTGTGTGTGTGTGTGTGTGTGTGTTAGTGTGTGTGTTTGTGTGTCCTCCTACCTTTGTTGTCGTGCCAGACGCGGATCTTCCAGACGCTGCCCAGGGTAGTTTCCGTGGCGATGTGGAAGATGTCCAGTCCGTTACGTGCGAAGGCCCCGGGGCTGTCCAGGTGGCGATGCCCGCTACGCCCCTCACAGCCATACACACTGATGCCTACATGTGCTGACGTGCCTAGCAGACAGGGGGAGGAGTTAGATATACACATCATATAATAACTAGAAACGTCTTGGAGACAAGGGATGGATGGGTATGTACTGTCGTCTTGGAGACAGGGGATGGATGGGTATGTACTGTAGTCTTAGAGACAGGAGATGGATGGGTATGTACTGTAGTCTTGGAGACAGGTGATGGATGGGTATGTACTGTAGTCTTGGAGACAGGTGATGGACGGGTATGTACTGTAGTCTTGGAGACAGGTGATGGATGGGTATGTACTGTAGTCTTGGAGACAGGTGATGGATGGGTATGTACTGTAGTCTTGGAGACAGGTGATGGATGGGTATGTACTGTCGTCTTGGAGACAGGTGATGGATGGGTATGTACTGTTGTCTTGGAGACAGGTGATGGATGAGTATGTACTGTCGTCTTGGTGATGGATGGGCATGTACTGTCGTCTTGGAGACAGGTGATGGATGGGTATGTACTGTCGTCTTGGAGACAGGTGATGGATGAGTATGTACTGTCGTCTTGGTGATGGATGGGCATGTACTGTCGTCTTGGAGACAGGTGATGGATGGGTATGTACTGTCGTCTGGGAGACAGGTGACTGATGGGTATGTACTGTAGTCTTGGATACAGGTGATGGATGGGTATGTACTGTCGTCTTGGATACAGGTGATGGATGGGTATGTACTGTCGTCTTGGAGACAGGTGATGGATGGGTATGTACTGTAGTCTTGGAAACAGGTGATGGATGGGTATGTACTGTCGTCTTGGAGACAGGTGATGGATGGGTATGTACTGTAGTCTTGGAGACAGGTGATGGATGGGTATGTACTGTAGTCTTGGAGACAGGTGATGGATGGGTATGTACTGTCGTCTTGGAGACAGGTGATGGATGGGTATGTACTGTAGTCTTGGAAACCTTTCATTATGTTCCCTTGATCTTTGGGGATTTGAGCCTGGGTTGCTGTCTGAGGAGGTTGCTGTCTGAGGGTTGCAGACTGAGGGGGTTACTGTCTGAGGGGGATGCAGTCTGAGGGGGTTGCTGTCTGAGGGGGTTGCTGTCTGAGGGGGTTGCTGTCTGAGGGTTGCAGTCTGAGGGGGTTGCTGTCTGAGGGGGTTGCTGTCTGAGGGGGTTGCTGTCTGAGGGGGTTGCTGTCTGAGGGGGTTGCTGTCTGAGGGTTGCAGTCTGGGGGGGTTACTGTCTGAGGGTGTCACTGTCTGAGGGGGATGCAGTCTGGGAGGGATGCAGTCTGAGGGGGTTGCTGTCTGAGGGGGTTGCTGTCTGAGGGGGTTGCTGTCTGAGGGGGTTGCTGTCTGAGGGGGTTGCTGTCTGAGGGGGTTGCTGTCTGAGGGGGATGCAGTCTGAGGGGGTTGCTGTCTGAGGGGGATGCAGTCTGAGGGGGATGCAGTCTGAGGGGGTTGCTGTCTGAGGGGGATGCAGTCTGAGGGGGTTGCAGTCTGAGGGGGTTGCTGTCTGAGGGGGTTGCTGTCTGAGGGGGTTGCTGTCTGAGGGGGTTGCTGTCTGAGAGGGTTACTGTCTGAGGGGGTTACTGTCTGAGGGTTGCTGTCTGTCTCCCAACAATGGATCAGTGGGTATGACTTGAGTATTTGTGCAAATCTTCCTTTGATGGCAATTATGTGATATGTTTCTGCCCTTTGTGAATAAAAGTCTAATTGATTAAAAGTCTGATTTCTTTCCATTTGAATCCGTAACCTTTGCCTTCTCACCTGCCCCGCGGCTGAAGCCGGTCTTGACCTGCACCTCGTACTTGAATGTTCCGTCGTGTCCACAGAGCGGCACCGTCCCCGCCCTCCTCAGGTCCAGCTGGTCAAGTTTATGTAAGATGGCCGCCGCCACGGCGTAACACAGCAACCCCACCACACACGTCAACAACACCACGAGGCTGGGACCCCCCCGCTCCTAAAGGACGAGAGGAGAGAAGAGTGTGAGGAAATGTGTGTGTGTGAAAGTCAGCTGATTTCACAGTATGGCATCGTAACATTACAGTGTGTTTCCTCAGGCGGCTGGCTTGGATCAGATGTGTATTACTAGGTGTGTCAAAATAAATCACATTTTATTGGTCACATACACATGGTTAGCAGATGTTAACGCGAGTGTAGTGAAATGCTTGTGCTTCTGGTTCTGACAGTGCAGTAATATCTAACAAGTAATCTAACAATTCCACAACAACTACCTAATACACACAAGTGTAAAGGGAAGGGATAAGAATATGTACATGTAGCGGCAAAGGCAAGATGCAATAGATGGTATAAAATGAGATGAGTAATGTAAGATATGTAAACATTACTAAAGTGGCATTATTTAGAGTGACTAGTGATCCATTTATTAAAGTGGCCAATGATTTGAGTCTGTATGTTGGCAGCAGCCTCTCTGTGTTAGTGATGGCTGTTTAACAGTCTGATGGTCTTGAGATAGAAGCTGTTTTTCAGTCTCTCGGTCCCAGCTTTGATGCACCAATACTGACCTCGCCTTCTGGATGGTAGCAGGGTGAACAGGCAGTGGCTTGGGTGGTTGTTGTCCTTGATGATCTTTATGGCCTTCCTGTGACATCGAGTGGTGTAGGTGTCCTGGAGGGCAGGTAGTTAGCCCCCGGTGATGCGTTGTGCAGACCTCACTACCCTCTGGAGAGCCTTGCGGTTGTGGGCGGTGCAGTTGCCGTACCAGGCGGTGATACAGCGTGACAGGATGCTCTCAAATTGTAAAAGTTTTAGGTGACAAGCCAAATTTCTTCAGCCTCCTGAGGTTGAAGAGGCGCTGTTGCTCCTTCTTCACCACGCTGTCTGTGTGGATGGACCATTTCAGATCGTCAGTGATGTGTACGCCGAGGAACTTGAAGCTTTCCACCTTCTCCACTGCGGTCCCGTCGATGTGGATAGGGGGGTGCTCCCTCTGCTGTTTCCTGAAGTCCACGATCATCTCCTTTGTTTTGTTGACGTTGAGTGTGAGGTTATTTTCCTGACACCACACTCCGAGGGCCCTCACCTCCTCCCTGTAGGCCGTCTCGTCGTTGTTGGTAATCAAGCCTACCACTGTAGTGTCGTCTGCCAACCTTGATGATTGAGTTGAAGGCGTGAATGGCCACGCAGTCATGGGTGAACAGGGAGTACAGGAGAGGACTGAGAACACACCCTTGTGGGGCCCCAGTGTTGAGGATCAGCGGGGTGGACATGTTTCCAACCCTCACCACCTGGGGGCATCCCGTCAGAAAGTCCAGGACCCAGTTGCATAGGGCGGGGTTGAGACCCAGGGCCTCAAGCTTAATGATAAGCTCGGAGGGTACTATGGTGTTGAATGCTGAGCTGTAGTCAATGAACAGCATTCTTACATAGGTATTCCTCTTGTCCAGATGGGATATGGCAGTGTGCAGTGTGATGGCAATTGCATTGTTTGTGGACCTGTTAGGGTGGTATGCAAACTGAAGTGGGTCTAGGGTGGCAGGTAAGGTGGTGGTGATATGATCCTTGACTAGTCTCTCAAAGCACTTCATGATGACAAAAGTGAGTGCTATGGGGCGATAGTCATTTAGTTCAGTTATCTTTGCCTTCTTGGGTACAGGAACAATGGTGGCCATCTTGAAGCATGTGGGGAAAGCAGACTGGGATAGGGAGAGATTGATTATGTCTGTAAACACATCAGCCAGCTGGTCTGGGCATGCTCTGAGAGATGCCGTCTGGGCCAGTAGCCTTGGGAGGTTTAACACGTTTAAATGTCTTACTCACATCGGAGAAGGAGAGGGGAGGCCTGCAGTCCTTGGTAGCGGGTCGCATCGGTGGCACTGTATTATCCTCAATGCGTGCAAAGAAGGTGTTTAGTTTGTCTGGAAGCAAAACGTCAGTGTCCGTGACGTGGCTGGTTTTCTTTTTGTAGTCCGTAATTGCCTGTAGACCCTGCCACATACATCTAGTGTCTGAGCCGTTGAATTGCGACTCCATTTTGTCCCTATACCGACATATCGTTTGCTTGATTGCCTTGCGGTAGGGAATTACTACACTGTTTGTATTCGGCCATATTCTCAGTCATCTTTCCATGGTTAAATGCGGTGGGTCGCGCTTTCAGTTTTGCGCAACTTCCGCCATCTATTCACAGTTTCTGGTTAGGGAAGGTTTTGATAGTCACAGTGGGTACAACATCTCCTATACACTTCCTTATAAACTCACTCACCGAATCAGCGTATAGATCGATGTTGTTCTCTGAGACTGACCGGAACATATCCCAGTCCGCGTGATCAAAACAATCTTGAAGCGTGGATTCTGATTGGTCAGACCAGCGTTGAATGGTTCTTGTCACGGGTGCATCCTGTTTGAGTTTCTGCCTATAGGACAGTAGGAGGAAAAGGGAGTCGTGGTCGGATTTGCCGAAGGGTGGGCGGGGGAGGGCCTTGTATGCATCGCGGAAGTTAAAGTGGCAGTGGTCCAGTGTATTGCCCGAGTGCTACAGTCAATATGCTGATAGATTTATGTAGCCTTCTTCTCAAATTTGCTTTGTTAAAATCCCCATCTACAATAAATGCAGCCTCAGGATATATGGTTTCCAGCTTACATAGAGTCCAGTGAAGTTCCTTGAGGATGAGAATTCTCTTGGGAGATGATATGGTCGGCATTTGATGGTAAGGAATTCTAAGTCAGGTGAACAAAAGGACTTGAGTTCCTGTATGTTGTTATGATCACACCACAACTCGTTAATCATAAGGCATTTACCCCCGCCCTTCTTCTTACCAGAGAGATGTTTATTTCTGTTGGCGCGACGCATGAAGAATCCCAGTGGCTGTACAGACACCAACAACATATCCCGAGAGAGCCGTGTTTCCGTGAAACAGAGAATGTTACAATCTCTGATGTCTCTCTGGAAGGTAACCCTTGCTCGAATTTCGTCTACCTTGTGGTCTAGAGCCTAGACACTGGTGAGTAATATACTCCGAAGCGGTGAGAGGCAGCTCCGTCTTCCTCTTCTGCGGCGACGTTGTTTTGGGTCGGCCTCTGGGATCAGATCCAATGTCCTGGGTGGTGAACCGAACAGAGGATCCACTTCAGGAAAGTCGTATTCCTGGTCGTAATGTTGGTAAGTTGACGTCGCTCTGATATCCAATAGTTCTTCCCGGCTGAATGTATTAACACTTAAGATTTTCTGGGGTAACAATGTAAGAAATAATACATAAAAAATACTGCATAGTTTTCTAAGTACAAGAAGCGAGGCGACCATCTCTGTCGGCGCCATCTGTGTGTGTATTATCAGGTGTGTGTGTTTATCAGGTGTGTGTGTTTATCAGGTGTATCTCTACTTTTAAAAAACGACCTTTATTTAACTAGGCAAGTCAGTTAAGAACAAATTATTATTTACAACGGCCTACCGGGGAACAGTGGGTTAACTGCCTTGTTCAGGGCAGAACAACAGATTTTTACCTCGTCAGCTCGGGATTCGATTTAGCAACCTTTCAGTTACTGGCCCAACGCTCTAACCAATAGGCTACCTGCAGCCCCTACTTACAGGCCGTATGAAGGTGACAGCGTCAGGTGGAACGAAGAGACTGGCAGCAAAGGCTGTGAGGTGACGGGTGCTGCAGACGGCCCGGCTGGCATTAGTCTCTGCCAGTGGCACCATGCCGTCCGTACGCCACAGCTTGGCGCTCTCGCTGAAGTACTGGCACAGGGACGCGAACACACCCACCTAGAGAAGGGATGGAATGAGTCAGAGAGATATTTAGAAGGGGAGGTCAGGGTTTTCAACGCAGGTCAACACTTGGTTTCCTTCTTAGAGAACTTGTCAGTGTGTGTCACCACCCGAGACAGAGGAAGGGTTTAACAACAGATTCTATCAAGTACATATACTCAACGGATAGTTTATTAGGTACACCCATCTAGTACCCGGTCGTACCCCCCCCCCCCCCCCTTTTGCCTCCAGAACAGCCCAGATTCTTCGGGTTATGGATTCTACAAGGTGTCGGGGACGTTCCACAGGGATGCTGGTTCATGCTGACGCGATGGCGTTACACAGTTGCTGCAGATTGGACGGTGGTACATTCATGCTGCCAACATCCCGCTCCATCTCATCCCAGAGATGTTCTATTGGGTTTGGTCAGCAACAACGTTCTGATTGGCTGTGGCGTTCCATCGGTGCTCAGTTGGTATCAAGAGACCTAACGTGAGCCAGGAAAACATTCCCCACACCAGTACACCAGCGCCACCAGGCAGGATGGGTCAGTTGTCCAGTGTTGGTGATGGCATGCCCACTGGAGGCGCTTCTTCTTGTTTTTAGCTGATAGGAGTGGAACCCGGTGTGGTCGTCTGCTGTAATAGCCAATCCGGGACAAGGATCGATGAGTTGTGTTTTCCTCGATGCCGTTCTGCACACCACTGTTGTACTGTGTCGTTATTTGTCTGTTTGTGGCACCGAATGTTTGCTGAGCTGTTTTCACCCACAGGACTGCCGCTGACTGGATGTTTTGTGTTTGTCACATCGGAAACCCGAGACTGTCGTGCGTGAGAAGCCCAGGAGGGCGGCCATCTCTGAGACACTGGATCCGTCGTGTCTGGCACCAACCATCAAACCACACAAGTCTCATAGGTCACTAGTTTTGTCCATTGTAACTTTCAATGGAACAGTAACTGAATGCCTCGATGCCTGTCTGCCTGCTTTATATAGCAAGCTCTGGACACGTGACTCACTGTCTGTAGGAGCCATCCATTTTCCTGAACAGGGTGGTGCACCTAATAAACTGTCCTGTAAGTGTATGTATAATGCTTTATAACGTCCTTTATAACGCACTTAAAATGTGTTATGACACTGACTCTAAGCGGCCATGAGTTATATATTTAAGTTTTAACAAACACCCACCTCCAGACGCACCCCCGCGCTGGGGGAGTCAGTGGTACAGCCCGTTGTCACGTTGACATAGTAGTCCAGGGTCGTGTCATGGGACCTGGGCAACCGGAGAAGAGAGAGGGGTGGTTGGTTAGATCTGAGCTAAATGGCTGCCGAAGTTGACATGTATACACAGCATTTACAGTACGAACAAAGTCTCTATTGAAGTGTTTCACTCTCTTGACAAGAGGAAGTTCATCTCATGACTTAACATAAGACATCCAGAGTAGATAGACAGAGAGAGACAGAGAGACGAGAGAGACAGAGAGAGACCACTTAGACAGACTAGAGAGACAGAGAGACAGAGAGACCACTTAGACAGACGAGAGAGACAGAGAGAGACCACTTAGACAGACTAGAGAGACAGAGAGAGACAGAGAGACCACTTAGACAGACGAGAGAGACAGAGAGAGACCACTTAGACAGACCAGAGACAGACCAGAGAGAGACAGAGAGAGAGACAATGAAGCAATACGGCCCGAGGGCAGTGAGTGCCTGGATACAGTAACATGTAATATTGATAGTAGGGTAACGACCACTGTTCCCTCCAACTGCTTTCTGCACTGAGCACATTTCAGGTCTGCTGAGCGCAAACTTCAATGTTGTGAAGATTCTGTGCAACTTCTGGCACACGTTTACTGTGATCACTGAGGCTGTACCTGCTTTAAGATACCGTTTACTGTGAACACTGAGGCTGTACCTGCTTTAAGATACCGTTTACTGTGAACACTGAGGCTGTACCCGCTTTAAGATACAGTTTACTGTGAACACTGAGGCTGTACCCGCTTTAAGATACAGTTTTAACAGTGACCACTGAGGCTGTACCTGCTTTAAGATACAGTTTACTGTGAACACTGAGGCTGTACCCGCTTTAAGATACAGTTTACTGTGATCACTGAGGCTGTACCTGCTTTAAGATACCGTTTACTGTGAACACTGAGGCTGTACCTGCTTTAAGATACCGTTTTCTGTGAACACTGAGGCTGTACCTGCTTTAAGATACCGTTTACTGTGAACACTGAGGCTGTACCTGCTTTAAGATACCGTTTACTGTGAACACTGAGGCTGTACCTGCTTTAAGATACCGTTTACTGTGAACACTGAGGCTGTACCCGCTTTAAGATACCGTTTACTGTGAACACTGAGGCTGTACCTGCTTTAAGATACCGTTTACTGTGAACACTGAGGCTGTACCTGCTTTAAGATACCGTTTACTGTGAACACTGAGGCTGTACCCGCTTTAAGATACCGTTTACTGTGAACACTGAGGCTGTACCTGCTTTAAGATACCGTTTACTGTGAACACTGAGGCTGTACCTGCTTTAAGATACCGTTTACTGTGAACACTGAGGCTGTACCTGCTTTAAGATACCGTTTACTGTGAACACTGAGGCTGTACCTGCTTTAAGATACCGTTTACTGTGATCACTGAGGCTGTACCTGCTTTAAGATACCGTTTACTGTGAACACTGAGGCTGTACCTGCTTTAAGATACCGTTTACTGTGAACACTGAGGCTGTACCTGCTTTAAGATACCGTTTACTGTGAACACTGAGGCTGTACCTGCTTTAAGATACCGTTTACTGTGAACACTGAGGCTGTACCTGCTTTAAGATACCGTTTACTGTGATCACTGAGGCTGTACCTGCTTTAAGATACCGTTTACTGTGAACACTGAGGCTGTACCTGCTCTAAGATACCGTTTACTGTGAACACTGAGGCTGTACCTGCTTTAAGATACCGTTTACTGTGAACACTGAGGCTGTACCCGCTTTAAGATACCGTTTACTGTGAACACTGAGGCTGTACCTGCTTTAAGATACAGTTTACTGTGAACACTGAGGCTGTACCTGCTTTAAGATACCGTTTACTGTGAACACTGAGGCTGTACCCGCTTTAAGATACCGTTTACTGTGAACACTGAGGCTGTACCTGCTTTAAGATACCGTTTACTGTGAACACTGAGGCTGTACCCGCTTTAAGATACCGTTTACTGTGAACACTGAGGCTGTACCCGCTTTAAGATACAGTTTTAACAGTGACCACTGAGGCTGTACCCACTTTAAGATACAGTTTACTGTGATCACTGAGGCTGTACCCGCTTTAAGATACCGTTTTCTGTGAACACTGAGGCTGTACCTGCTTTAAGATACCGTTTACTGTGAACACTGAGGCTGTACCCGCTTTAAGATACAGTTTACTGTGAACACTGAGGCTGTACCCGCTTTAAGATACAGTTTACTGTGAACACTGAGGCTGTACCCGCTTTAAGATACCGTTTACTGTGAACACTGAGGCTGTACCCGCTTTAAGATACAGTTTTAACAGTGACCACTGAGGCTGTACCCACTTTAAGATACAGTTTACTGTGAACACTGAGGCTGTACCTGCTTTAAGATACCGTTTACTGTGAACACTGAGGCTGTACCCGCTTTAAGATACAGTTTACTGTGAACACTGAGGCTGTACCCGCTTTAAGATACAGTTTACTGTGAACACTGAGGCTGTACCCGCTTTAAGATACAGTTTACTGTGAACACTGAGGCTGTACCTGCTTTAAGATACCGTTTACTGTGAACACTGAGGCTGTACCCGCTTTAAGATACCGTTTTAACAGTGGCCAAGTAGGGTACTGTGGCTATTTGATCATAATGTAGACCTACCAGAGGGGTCTACCATCAAAAACAATGAAGAAAATGCATCCCATAACATTTTAACCTGTTCTGTCATTCAGCCTACAGTAGCAGCCAATGTGTGGTGTTCAATGTAAACCTACATTCTATGAGACTTGTGATAAAAACATACAGGGCTTAACATTAACCTGTTTATCCACTTGTCCTTCAGACAAGGAGGTGACTGAAAATGTTGTTGTTTGATGTAAGAGACCACTTTATGAAATAAAATGCAGCATTATTCCCATACCGTTATTACAGAGAATCAGACACATTATGCAACCCTCTGCCTATTGGCTACTTAGCTTATTCAAGCCTGTCTCAAAATACAACACTGCCCCTCAAAGTGAATGGCACAGATCCATATATGGCAATGGCTTATTTGAATATAGGCCTACTGCAGCTCTGATTGGTTATGGCGCACCGGTCTGTATAGAGTACGGCTGAGTAGTGTGTGTCAATGCAATGGAATCCTACTCCGAACCATTCTGCCTACAACAAAATCTCTTTCACAGTTAGTTTTGCATACTAAGTCTTACATAGTTCAGTTTGTTTCGGTATGTTACATTGAAAGTGGCTAATATTGCGTTGATTCGAGCACAATTCTCACAGGGAAACGTTGTTAGTGTTAACGGGGAAAACTAGAAAGCTGAGTTGAGGTTCTGTCTCGTGCTTCTCTGCGCGGGCTGATATTAATTCTGCATGGCAGTCCATAGAAGGAACATTGACTCATTCCATATCTCCGTGGCGACCACTCACTCTGGGGACAGGAAGAAGGTGTACTTCCTGTGGTCCAGGTCCCGCCCCCTGGTCATGCTGAGTGTGATGCGTTTCCTGTCTGTGAAGTTGAACTCGTTGGGCCAGTTGGAGGAGTGGAGGTAGGTCATGATGGAGGGGTCCGCCTCGCGCACCTCTGACCACACCCCGTCTGGAGAGGAGTAGGGGACAGGGGTGAGCTTACCTCCTCTCTGTACATCCCCTAAATACTGCCCCTATACACTATTCAATTCAATACAACTCTATTGATACCCCAAAAATGTAAATTACTTATTTGACTTGATTTGGCAATTGAAAAATACAATTTAGTCCCACATACCCTGCTAACTTACTATAAAGAGGTACACATAAAGCAGGTATTGGTATTATATTGTGATTATATTTATACTGCAATTCTGTTTCTATTGTGATTTGGTTTCTATTGTGTTTCTGTTCCTAATATGAGTCTGCTCCTATTG
>NC_092087.1:90028097-90053097 GCF_045679555.1 Salvelinus alpinus | reverse complement strand
GTGCGTGTGTGTGTGTCTCACCGTGTGTGTGTCTCACCGTGTGTCTGTCTCACCAGGTGTGTGTGTGTGTCTCACCAGGTGTGTGTGTCTCACCGTGCATTGTGCCAGGGCAGCGGAGGTCTGCTGGATGTCGTTAACTGTAGTCAGGTCGAGGGCCGTGAGAGCTCTGGTGATGTCACTACGCACCATGACCCGGTAACTGCGCTCCGCCCTGGATACTATCGGCGACTGACGGGTCTGCTCATACTGGGGGAGGAGAGGGATAAACAGAGCAAATAATGAAAAACACAATATATATCTATTTTTTTTAATTCTGTGATGAGGAGAGAAGAGGGGGTGAGAAAGGAGGATAGAAGAGGGGGAGGAGAAGAGAAGGGGGAGGAGAAGAGAATGAGAAGGGGGAGGAGAAGAGAAGAGGGGGAGGAGAAGGGGGAGGAGAAGAGAAGGAGAGAAGTAAACGAGAAAAGAGAAAGTAGAAGAGGACACGAGGGGGAGAGAGAGCGGAGAAGAGGGGGAGAGAGAGAGGAGAAGAGGAGGAGAGAGCGAGGAGAAGAGGGGGAGAGAGAGAGGAGAAGAGGGGGAGAGAGAGAGGAGAAGAGGGGGAGAGAGAGAGGAGAAGGTGGGAGGAGGGAGGAAATGAGAGGAGTAGTTAACAGGTGGTCGCTATTCATAGACAACACCACCACTCTCTCTCTCTCCTGACTGAGGGATTCTGCCTCACTGGCTGACCACATTGATGTCTGCTTGACTGATGGGTACAGGGGGAGAGCACGGTAGGGGGAGAGAGAGAGAGATAGACATATAGGGGAGAGAGAGAGAGAGATAGACAGACATATAGGGGAGAGAGAGAGAGAGATAGACAGACATATAGGGGAGAGAGAGATAGACAGACATATAGGGGAGAGAGAGAGAGAGATAGACAGACATATAGGGGAGAGAGAGAGAGAGATAGACAGACATATAGGGGAGAGAGAGATAGACAGACATATAGGGGAGAGAGAGAGAGAGATAGACAGACATATAGGGGAGAGAGAGAGAGAGATAGACAGACATATAGGGGAGAGAGAGATAGACAGACATATAGGGGAGAGAGAGATAAACAGACATATAGGGGAGAGAGAGAGAAATAGACATATAGGGGAGAGAGAGAGATAAACAGACATATAGGGGAGAGAGAGAGATAAACAGACATACAGGGGAGAGAGAGAGAGATAGACAGACATATAGGGGAGAGAGAGAGAAACAGACATATAGGGGAGAGAGAGATAGACAGACATATAGGGGGAGAGAGAGATAGACAGACATATAGGGGAGAGAGAGAGATAAACAGACATATAGGGGAGAGAGAGAGATAAACAGACATATAGGGGAGAGAGAGAGAGATAGACAGACATATAGGGGAGAGAGAGAGAAACAGACATATAGGGGAGAGAGAGATAGACAGACATATAGGGGGAGAGAGAGATAGACAGACATATAGGGGAGAGAGAGATAGACATACAGTGGGGCAAAAAAGTATTTAGTCAGCCACCAATTGTGCAAGTTCTCCCACTTAAAAAGATGAGAGAGGCCTGTAATTTTCAACATAGGTACACTTCAACTATGACAGACAAAATGAGAAAAAAAAATCCAGAAAATCACATTATAGGATTTTTAATGAATTTATTTGCAAATTATGGTGGAAAATAAGTATTTGGTCAATAACAAAAGTTTATCTCAAAACTTTATTATATACCCTTTGTTGGCAATGACAGAGGTCAAACGTTTTCTGTAAGTCTTCACAAGGTTTTCACACACTGTTGCTGGTATTTTGGCCCATTCCTCCATGCAGATCTCCTCTAGAGCAGTGATGTTTTGGGGCTGTTGCTGGGCAACACGGACTTTCAACTCCCTCCAAAGATTTTCTATGGGGTTGAGATCTGGAGACTGGCTAGGCCACTCCAGGACCTTGAAATGCTTCTTACGAAGCCACTCCTTCGTTGACCGGGCGGTGTGTTTGGGATCATTGTCATGCTGAAAGACCCAGCCACGTTTCATCTTCAATGCCCTTGCTGATGGAAGGAGGTTTTCACTCAAAATCTCACGATACTTGGCCCCATTCATTCTTTCCTTTACACGGATCAGTCGTCCTGGTCCCTTTGCAGAAAAACAGCCCCAAAGCATGATGTTTCCACCCCCATGCTTCACAGTAGGTATGGTGTTCTTTGGATGCAACTCAGCATTCTTTGTCCTCCAAACACGACGAGTTGAGTTTTTACCAAAAAGTTATATTTTGGTTTCATCTGACCATATGACATTCTCCCAATCTTCTTCTGGATCATCTAAATGCTCTCTAGTAGACTTCAGACGGGCCTGGACATGTACTGGCTTAAGCAGGGGGACACGTCTGGCACTGCAGGATTTGAGTCCCTGGCGGCGTAGTGTGTTACTGATGGTAGGCTTTGTTACTTTGGTCCCAGCTCTCTGCAGGTCATTCACTAGGTCCCCCCGTGTGGTTCTGGGATTTTTGCTCACCGTTCTTGTGATCATTTTGACCCCACGGGGTGAGATCTTGCGTGGAGCCCCAGATCGAGGGAGATTATCAGTGGTCTTGTATGTCTTCCATTTCCTAATAATTGCTCCCACAGTTGATTTCTTCAAACCAAGCTGCTTACCTATTGCAGATTCATTCTTCCCAGCCTGGTGCAGGTCTACAATTTTGTTTCCGGTGTCCTTTGACAGCTCTTTGGTCTTGGCCATAGTGGAGTTTGGAGTGTGACTGTTTGAGGTTGTGGACAGGTGTCTTTTATACTGATAACAAGTTCAAACAGGTGCCATTAATACAGGTAATGAGTGGAGGACAGAGGAGCCTCTTAAAGAATAAGTTACAGGTCTGTGAGAGCCAGAAATCTTGCTTGTTTGTAGGTGACCAAATACTTATTTTCCACCATAATTTGCAAATAAATTCATTAAAAATCCTACAATGTGATTTTCTGGATAATTTTTTCTCATTTTGTCTGTCATAGTTGAAGTGTATCTGTGATGAAAATTACAGGCCTCTCTCATCTTTTTAAGTGGGAGAACTTGCACAATTGGTGGCTGACTAAATACTTTTTTGCCCCACTGTATAGGGGAGAGAGAGAGATAAACAGACATATAGGGGGAGAGAGATAGACAGACATATAGGGAGAGAGAGAGATAGAGAGACATATAGGGAGAGAGAGAGATAGACATATAGGGGAGAGAGAGAGATAAACAGACATATAGGGGAGAGAGAGATAAACAGACATATAGGGGGAGAGAGATAGACAGACATAAAGGGGAGAGAGAGATAGACATATAGGGGAGAGAGAGAGATAAACAGACATATAGGGGGAGAGAGATAGACAGACATATAGGGGAGAGAGAGATAGACAGACATATAGGGAGAGAGAGAGATAGACATATAGGGGGAGAGAGAGAGATAAACAGACATATAGGGGGAGAGAGATAGACAGACATATAGGGGAGAGAGAGATAGACAGACATATAGGGGAGAGAGAGAGATAGACATATAGGGGGAGAGAGAGATAGACAGACATATAGGGGAGAGAGAGAGATAGACAGACATATAGGGGGAGAGAGAGATAGACAGACATATAGGGGGAGAGAGAGATAGACAGACATATAGGGGAGAGAGAGATAGACAGACATATAGGGGAGAGAGAGATAAACAGACATATAGGGGGAGAGAGAGATAAACAGACATATAGGGGAGAGAGAGAGATAGACAGACATATAGGGGGAGAGAGAGATAGACAGACATATAGGGGGAGAGAGATAGACAGACATATAGGGAGAGAGAGAGAGATAAACAGACATATAGGGGAGAGAGAGATAGACAGACATATAGGGGGGAGAGAGATAAACAGACATATAGGGGAGAGAGAGATAGACAGACATATAGGGGAGAGAGAGATAGACAGACATATAGGGGGAGAGAGATAAACAGACATATAGGGGAGAGAGAGATAAACAGACATATAGGGGAGAGAGAGATAGACAGACATATAGGGGAGAGAGAGATAGACAGACATATAGGGGAGAGAGAGATAGACAGACATATAGGGGAGAGAGAGATAGACAGACATATAGGGGAGAGAGATAGACAGACATATAGGGGGAGAGAGATAAACAGACATATAGGGGAGAGAGAGATAGACAGACATATAGGGGAGAGAGAGAGATAAACATATAGGGGGAGAGAGAGATAAACAGACATATAGGGGGAGAGAGATAGACATGGATGGAGGGATAGATAGATAGATAGATGGATAGATGGATGGATGGATGGATGGGAGTGTATCTTACCTCATTGAGAACAGTGATCAGGGCCAGGGACAGCTCTCTGACCCTCTGTGAGTCTCCCTGTTTCAGTAGCTGTCTGAGTGTGGTGGAGGTCAGCTCACTGAGCCAGTGGGGCAGGCTGCTGTAGCCTGGAGGACTGTCTGGAAGAACCACCTCCACAGAGCTAGGGACACACACAATAACAAAACACACACACACACATTGTGAGATAACACACACACACACACACACACACACACACACACACACACACACACACACACACACACACACACACACACACACACACACACACACACACACACACACACACACACACACACACAGACAGACAAACACACATGATAAGAACCCACACACATGCATAAATTCATCTTCACGGTGTGTGCCCAATGCGTCTTAATGGCCCTTACTTGTTGAGAGCGGTGATAGCTGCCCCCTGGTGGTCTTCTACAGTAATGGATGCTGACACCCTGTATCGACCTGATCTGAACCCAGGGGGCAGGAAGGCAGAGTGCTCTGGACTGGTCCCTTTATACACACAGAACTCCTCACAGTGCATGTCACTGCAGCGAGTCACCAACAGGCTATACAGGAGAGGCGTCTCTGATACGCCCAGGTCACTGTAACCTAGAGGAGGGAGAGGAGAGCATTTCACTGAGTCACAGTGTCTGGCACACTCAAGACCTCGGGAGGAGAGACAAGAGAGGAGGGAGGAGAGAAAGATGTCGAGTAGAGTATAGTAGAGTAGAGCACAGTATAAAAGAGTAGAGTAGAGTAGAATATAACAGAATAGAGTACAGTAGAAAACAGTAGAGTAGAGTAGAATAGAGTAGAATAGAGTATAGTAAAATAGAGCATAGTATAATATAATATAGTAGAGTATAGTAGAATAGAGTAGAATAGAGTATAGTATAATAGAGCATAGTATAATATAATATAGTAGAGTATAGTATAGTAGAATAGAGTAGAATAGAGTATAGTATAATAAAGTATAGTAGAATAGAGTATTGGAGAATAAAGTATAGTTGAATAGAGTCGAGTATAATAGAATAGAGTATAGTAGAATATAGTAGAGTATAGGAGAGTAGAGTATAGTGGAATAGAGTATAGTATAATAGAGTAGAGTACAGAGTATATGAGAATAGAGTAGAGTAGAATAGAGTAGATTATAGTAGAATATATCAGAGTAGAATATAGTAGAGTATAGTAGAATAGAGTAGAGTAGAGTAGAATAGAGTAGAATAGAGTAGAATAGAGCATAGTAGAGTATAGTAGAATAGAGTAGATTACAGAGTAGAGTACAGAGTATAGGAGAATAGAGTAGAGTAGAATAAAGTAGAGTACATAGTATAGGAGAATAGAGTAGAGTATAGTATAACAAAGTAGATTATAGTAGAATATAGTAGAGTACAATAGAGTATAATTTAGTAGATTATAGTATAGTACAATAGAGTAGAATTTAGTAGAGTATAGTAGAATAGAGTAGAGTACAGAGTATAGGAGAATAGAGTAGAATATAGTAGATTATAGTAGAATATAGTAGAGTAGAATATAGTAGAGTAGAATAGAGTAGAATATAACAGAGTAGAATAGAGTAGAGTACAGAGTATAGGAGAATAGAGTGTAATAGATTAGATTATAGTAGAATATAGTAGAGTAGAATATAGTAGAATATAGTAGAGTAGAATATAGTAGAGTAGAATATAGTAGAATATAGTAGAGTAGAATATAGTAGAGTAGAATAGAGTAGAATAGAGTAGAGTAGAATAGAGTAGAGTAGAGTAGAATAGAGTAGAATATAGTAGAGTAGAATATAGTAGAATATAGTAGAGTAGAATATAGTAGAGTAGAGTAGAATATAGTAGAGTAGAATATAGTAGAGTATAATATAGTAGAATATAGTAGAGTAAAATATAGTAGAGTAGAATAGAGTAGAATAGAGTAGAGTAGAATAGAGTAGAATATAGTAGAGTAGAATAGAGTAGAATATAGTAGAGTGGAAAAGAGTAGAATATAGTAGAGTAGAATAGAATATAGCAGAGTAGAATATAGTAGAGTAGAATAGAGTAGAATATAGTAGAGTAGAGTAGAATATAGTAGAGTAGAATAGAGTAGAATATAGTAGAGTAGAATAGAGTAGAATATAGTAGAGCAGAATAGAGTAGAATATAGTAGAGTAGAATATAGTAGAGTAGAATAGAGTAGAATATAGTAGAGTAGAATATAGTAGAGTAGAACAGAGTAGAATATAGTAGAATATAGTAGAGTAGAATATAGTAGAGTAGAATAGAGTAGAATATAGTAGAGTAGAATAGAGTATAACATAGTAGAATAGAGTAGAGTAGAATAGAGTATAATATAGTAGAGTAGAATCGAGTAGAGTAGAATAGAGTATAATATAGTAGAGTAGAATAGAGTAGAGTAGAATATAGTAGAATATAGTAGAGTAGAATAGAGTAGAATATAGTAGAGTAGAGTAGAATATAGTAGAGTAGAATAGAGTAGAATATAGTAGAGTAGAGTAGAATAGAGTAGAGTAGAATAGAGTAGAGTAGAATAGAGTAGAATATAGTAGAGTAGAATAGAGTAGAATATAGTAGAGTAGAATAGAGTAGAATATAGTAGAGTAGAGTAGAATAGAGTAGAGTAGAATAGAGTGTGTCTACCTGAACAGTTGAAGTGCACCCTGTCCACCAGTGTTCTGATCGGTCCCCCCTCTCCTCCTCCCCCCGTTCGGAGGTCACATTCCCCGCCTGCCGGGGGCATGTTGGGCTGTAGCGTGATGGACGCCACGCCCTCGCGGTCCATGTTGCCATCGGTTACGTGGAGGGTGAAGACGTAGGAGTCTCCATCTCGCAGGATGCCCTGGCGGAGAACCAGGTTCATACCGTCACATCCGGTTGTTGTGCTGCTGGAGTCCAGGACCAAGGTCTCGTTACGAAGGGTGACCGCCGTCCAACGCTACGGGGGAGGAGAGGGAGAGGGGGGAGAGAGGAGAGAGAGTTCATGTCTGCTGCAGTCCAGGACCAGGGTCTAGTTACGAAGACGCTACTCTTACTGAGACAGGGGGACACTGACCTCATCTTACTGAGACAGGGGAACAATGACCTCATCTTACTGAGACAGGGGAACACTGACCTCATCTTACTGAGACAGGGAAACAATGACCTCATCTTACTGAGACAGGGGAACACTGATAGACTCAGAGTGGCTGAGTAATACAAAGGCACAGGGTCAGAGGTGACACACAGGTCTTACCCCGCGGTGGAAGGGGTGACAGTTGGTGCAGGTTCCAGCCAGGTAGACATAGGAGTTCTGACTGACCTCGAAGATGGACCGGGCCTTACAAGACACACACTCCAGATAGACCATGGGGATACGACCACTCTGGACCATCACCTGGGAGAGACACACTGTTACACACACTGTTACACCATGGGGATACGACCACTCTGGACCATCACCTGGGAGAGACACACTGTTACACACACTGTTACACCATGGGGATACGACCACTCTGGACCATCACCTGGGAGAGACACAGTGTTCCACCATGAGGATACGACCACTCAGAGAGAAGAGAAGATTGCTTCAGAGAGAGAGAGAGAGAGACAATAGAGAGAGAGAGAGAGAGAGAATAGAGAGAGAGACAATAGAGAGAGAGACAATAGAGAGAGAGACAATAGAGAGAGAGAGAAGGAGCTCATTATCTGTAATTCAAGGAACAAGACTGACAGAGAAAGAAAGAGGGTGGGGGTGAGGGGGGTAAAGGAGGGGGGGTTGAGCGAGAGAGGGGGGGTAGGGCGAGAGGGAGAGAGAGGGAGGGGTGGTTGAGAGAGAGAGAGGGAGAGAGAGGGAGGGGGGTTGAGAGAGAGGGAGGGGGAGAGAGAGAGAGAGAGAGAGGGGGAGAGAGAGGGAGGGGGGTTGAGAGAGAGGGAGGGGTAGAGAGAGAGAGGGAGTGGGAGAGAGAGGGAGGGAGGGAGGGGGGAGAGAGTGGGAGGGAGAGAGAGAGAGAGGGAGGGGGAGAGACAGGGAGGGGGGTTGAGAGAGAGGTAGGGGGAGAGAGAGAGAGAGAGAGAGAGAGAGAGAGAGAGAGAGAGAGAGAGAGAGAGAGAGAGAGAGAGAGAGAGAGAGAGAGAGAGAGAGAGAGAGAGAGAGAGAGAGAGAGGGAGGGGGAGAGAGAGGGAGGGGAGAGGGAGGGGGAGAGAGAGAGAGGGAGGGGAGAGAGAGGGAGGGGGGAGAGAGAGAGGGAGGGGGAGAGAGAGCGAGAGAGAGAGGGAGGGGGGAGAGAGAGCGAGAGAGAGAGGGAGGGGGGAGAGAGAGAGGGAGGGGGAGAGACTAGCATGCCAGTAGGTTGGTTTACAGACTAGCAAATGACAGTTAACTCTCCCAAAACATATACCAGAGCAAGTCCCCGTGCCCTGTAACCTTTACATTAAAATAATGATGATAATCCTGATTACTCCTCTGAGACGAAGGGTGTGTCTCATTCTACAGACTCATACACTCCTTTCCCTTCCTCTCCATGGCTCCACTCTGTCCTGCTTTACTCTCCATTTGGACATCCAAGTTAGCCTAAAATCCACAGACCTGTTTCGTGCTAACATTCCACTCCTTGTAGTCCGTGTCGTGTGCCAATGTTTGGCAGGGCATGCTAGGCGAGCCATGGAACGTTAGCACAAAACAGACTGATACCCAGGCTAGAATCAGGTTGATTTGATCTAGACAATCTCTACTTACTACAATCGCCCCATAGGTCAGTGCTATCCGGGATTGTTGGGACGTCCCTACCCTAAACCTAACCTTAACCCACTACCCTTACCTTAACCAGCCCTCCGCACCTCTCTGATTCAGAGGGGTTGGGTAAAATGCGGAAGAGATTTGAATACATTCAGCTCTAACCTTAAGCCTCACCATAACCATTTACATGTCTGTCTGTGTGTGTGTACTCACGGCCTGTGTGTGCGTGTGTGTACTCACGGTCTGTGTGTGTGTGTACTCACGGCCTGTGTGTGTGTGCATACTCACGGTATGTGTGTGTGTGTACTCACGGTCTGTGTGTGTGTGTGTGTGTGTGTGTGTACTCACGGTCTGTGTGTGTGTGTGTGTACTCACGGTCTGTGTGTGTGTGTGTGTGTGTGTGTGTGTGTACTCACGGTCTGTGTGTGTGTGTGTGTGTGTGTGTGTGTGTGTGTACTCACGGTCTGTGTGTGTGTGTGTGTGTGTGTGTGTGTGTGTGTGTGTGTGTACTCACGGTCTGTGTGTGTGTGTGTACTCACGGTCTGTGTGTGTGTGTGTACTCACGGTCTGTGTGTGTGTGTGTGTGTGTGTGTGTACTCACGGTCTGTGTGTGTGTGTGTGTACTCACGGTCTGTGTGTGTGTGTGTGTGTGTGTGTGTGTACTCACGGTCTGTGTGTGTGTGTGTGTGTGTGTGTGTGTGTGTGTACTCACGGTCTGTGTGTGTGTGTGTGTGTGTGTGTACTCACGGTCTGTGTGTGTGTGTGTACTCACGGTCTGTGTGTGTGTGTGTACTCACGGTCTGTGTGTGTGTGTGTACTCACGGTCTGTGTGTGTGTGTGTACTCACGGTCTGTGTAGTAGACTCTGGGGCCATTCCATCCTTGCGGACCGTCAGTCTGAAGATGTACTCTACATCTGCCTGGAGCTCAGAGCCAGGGATACCCAGGACAGGACCACTGGACCCCAGACCAAAGTTCAGACTGGAACAGTACGATGGCCCCTGGGAGGAGGAGAGAGACAACTATGATTATCTGATTTATAAATGATTGTGTGTCTGACGTTCATCCAACATTATTATTGTTTCCAGGTTTCCATGGTGAGGGAATGTTAGTTCAAGGACATGACTATCTCCTCTTCAGTCTCTGTTAGTGGTGCAGTTTGGACCACTTATTATTCCCCCTCCCTCTCTTCCTCTCTCTCTCTCCCTCCCTCTCCACCTCTTCCTCTCCATGCCTCCCCTCACTCTCCACCTCTCTCTCTCCTTCCCCCTCCCTCTCCATCTCTTCCTCTCCCTCCCTCCCTTCCCTCTCCATCTCTTCCTCTCTCTCCCTCCCATCCCTCTCCATTACTTCCTCGCACTCCCTCCCTCCCTCCCCTCCATCTCTTCCTCTCTCCCTCCCCCTCCCACTCTAGCTCTTCCTCTCACTCCCTCCCCCTCCCTCTCTTCCTCTCTCCCTCCCCCTCCCCTCATGTTCAATTTGCCAACAAGATTTTCTCATTTTCTACTTCCCTCAACCTCATCTTGTTCTCCTCTTCCTCCACCCTTCTTTCCCTTGTCATTTTTTTTTCTCTCGTTCTCTCCATTTTCATCCTTATTTCACACACACCCCGAGCTAGCAGCCCCTGCTCTACAGCTCTGTATGTATGTGTATGTATGTGTATGTGTGTGTATGTATGTATGTATGTATGTATGTATGTATGTATGTATGTATGTGTGTGTGTGTGTGTGTGTGTGTGTGTGTGTGTGTGTGTGTGTGTGTGTGTGTGTGTGTGTGTGTGTGTGTGTGTGTGTGTGTGTGTGTGTGTCTGATCTAACTGGGAGGGGAACAGGGTGTGGAATGTTGAGTTTCATCTCTTCATAGTTACATAACCTGGCAGACGCCTTTACCTCCCTCTCACGTCACACACACACACACACACACACACACACACACACACACACACACACACACACACACACACACACACACACACACACACACACACACACACACACACACACACACACACACACACACACACACACTTTCCCAGAACACTCTCAGAACACTCTCTCTTCGCAGACATTTCCTGCTACACATGCTTATGGCCCCAGTGTGTTCTGGGTCCGGTATAGTTGTGTTCTGCTATGCAGCCCCAGTGTGTTCTGGGTCCGGTATAGTTGTGTTCTGCTATGCAGCCCCAGTGTGTTCTGGGTCCGGTATAGTTGTGTTCTGCTATGCAGCCCCAGTGTGTTCTGGGTCCGGTATAGTTGTGTTCTGCTATGCAGCCCCAGTGTGTTCTGGGTCCGGTATAGTTGTGTTCTGCTATGCAGCCCCAGTGTGTTCTGGGTCCGGTATAGTTGTGTTCTGCTATGCAGCCCCAGTGTGTTCTGGGTCCGGTATAGTTGTGTTCTGCTATGCAGCCCCAGTGTGTTCTGGGTCCGGTATAGTTGTGTTCTGCTATGCAGCCCCAGTGTGTTCTGGGTCCGGTATAGTTGTGTTCTGCTATGCAGCCCCAGTGTGTTCTGGGTCCGGTATAGTTGTGTTCTGCTATGCAGCCCCAGTGTGTTCTGGGTCCGGTATAGTTGTGTTCTGCTATGCAGCCCCAGTGTGTTCTGGGTCCGGTATAGTTGTGTTCTGCTATGCAGCCCCAGTGTGTTCTTGCCAGACAGACACACACCATTAAACCCAAGTTCTCTTCAGACCAGATGACAACCGTGTAACATGACAGACTAAAAATATTACAAACCCACTGAATTCTCAGTAAAAAGCACTTTGAAAATAACAGATTCAAGGGGAAAGCGATTTGATTGGACGTTCCAAGTCTGTTTGGTCTCAAAAAGGCCCATACGGACTACCCATAATCCTACGCAAGGCCCCAGAGAGAGAGAGAGAGGAGAGAGAGAGGGGAGAGAGGGAGGAGAGAGAGAGGAGAGAGAGAGGAGAGAGAGAGAGGAGAGAGAAAGGAGAGAGGAGAGAGAGAGATAGATAGAGAGAGAAAAAGAGAGAGACAGAGAGAGAGAGAGAGAGAGAGAGAGAGAGAGAGACAGAGAAAGAGAGAGACAAAGAGAGAGAGAGAGAGAGAGAGAGAGAGAGAGAGAGAGAGAGAGAGAGAGAGAGAGAGAGAGAGAGAGAGAGAGAGAGAGAGAGAGAGAGAGAGAGAGAGAGAGAGAGAGAGACAGAGAGACAGAGAAAGAGAGAGACAGAGAGAGACCAAACCCCGACCAACAACATTGGACACTTTATGGAACAAAAAGCCTTCACTATATCATCCTGGAATATCCAAGGCCTGAGGTCATCTGCCTTTGGCCTAAAGAGCAGGAACCCGGACTTCACCAAAGAAATCGGTAATGCAGACATTGTCATCCTGCAAGAAACATGGTATAGAGGAGACGGACCCACTGGTTGCCCTCTAGGTTACAGAGAGCTGGTAGTCCCATCCACCAAACTACCAGGTGTGAAACAGGGAAGGGACTCAGGGGGAATGCTAATTTGGTATAGAGCAGACCTAACTCACTCCATTAAATTAATCAAAACAGGAACATTTTACATTTGGCTAGAAATTCAAAAGGAAATTATCTTAACAGAGAAAAATGTCCTCCTGTGTGCTACCTATATCCCCCCACTAGAATCCCCATACTTTAATGAAGACAGCTTCTCCATCCTGGAGGGGGAAATCAATCATTTCCAGGCCCAGGGACTGTACAGGAACCTGACACCCTCAGCACACAGGGGGACAAACACCTACCTGGAGGTGACAGCATTCCCTCCCCCATATGCCCACCTAGGCACAACTATGACAACATAACCTACAAAACGGGTCACAACTCATGCAGCTCTGTCGCACGCTGGGTATGTACATAGTCAATGGTAGGCTTCGAGGGGACTCCTATGGTAGGTACACCTATAGCTCATCTCTTGGCAGTAGCACTGTAGACTACTTTATCACTGACCTCAACCCAGAGTCTCTCAGAGCGTTCACAGTCAGCCCACTGACACCCCTATCAGACCACAGCAAAATCACAGTCTACTTGAACAGAGCAATACTCAATCATGAGGCATCAAAGCCAAAGGAACTGAGTAACATTAAGAAATGCTATAGATGGAAGGAATGCAGTTTGGAAACCTACCAAAAAACAATTAGGCAACAGCAAATTCAATCCCTTTTAGACAACTTCCTGGGTAAAACGTTCCACTGCAATAGTGAAGGTGTAAACTTGGCAGTAGAAAATCTTAACAGTATATTTGACCTCTTAGCTTCCCTATCAAATCTAAAAATCTCAAATAGAAAACCGAAGAAAATGAACAACAATGACAAATGGTTTGATAAAGAATGCAAAAATCTAAGAAATAAATTGAGAAACCTGTCCAACCAAAAACATAGAGACCCGGAAAACCTGAGTCTACGCCTTCACTATGGTGAATCACTAAAACAATACAGAAATACACTACGGAAAAAGAAGGAACAGCACGTCAGAAATCAGCTCAATGTAATTGAAGAATCCATAGACTCTAACCAATTCTGGGAAAATTGGAAAACACTAAACAAACAACAACACGAAGAATTATCTATCCAAAATGGAGATGTATGGGTAAACCACTTCTCCAATCTTTTTGGCTCTATAACAAAGAATAAAGAGCAAAAACATATACATGATCAAATACAAATCCTAGAATCAACTATTAAAGACTACCAGAACCCACTGGATTCTCCAATTACCTTGAATGAGTTACAGGACAAAATAAAAACCCTCCAACCCAAAAAGGCCTGTGGTGTTGATGGTATCCTTAATGAAATGATCAAATATACAGACAACAAATTCCAATTGGCTATATTAAAACTCTTTAACATCGTCCTTAGCTCTGGCATCTTCCCCAATATTTGGAACCAAGGACTGATCACCCCAATCCACAAAAGTGGAGACAAATTTGACCCCAATAACTACCGTGGAATATGCGTCAACAGTAACCTTGGGAAAATACTCTGCATTATCATTAACAGCAGACTCGTACATTTCCTCAATGAAAACAATGTACTGAGCAAATGTCAAATTGGCTTTTTACCAAATTACCGTACAACAGACCATGTATTCACCCTACACACCCTAATTGACAACCAAACAAACCAAAACAAAGGCAAAGTCTTCTCATGCTTTGTTGATTTCAAAAAAGCCTTCGACTCAATTTGGCATGAGGGTCTGCTATACAAATTGATGGAAAGTGGTGTTGGGGGTAAAACATACGACATCATAAAATCCATGTACACAAACAACAAGTGTGCGGTTAAAATTGGCAAAAAACACACACATTTCTTCACACAGGGTCGTGGGGTGAGACAGGGATGCAGCTTAAGCCCCACCCTCTTCAACATATATATCAACGAATTGGCGCGGGCACTAGAACAGTCTGCAGCACCCGGTCTCACCCTACTAGAATCCGAAGTCAAATGTCTACTGTTTGCTGATGATCTGGTGCTTCTGTCACCAACCAAGGAGGGCCTACAGCAGCACCTAGATCTTCTGCACAGATTCTGTCAGACCTGGGCCCTGACAGTAAATCTCAGTAAGACCAAAATAATGGTGTTCCAAAAAAGGTCCAGTCGCCAGGACCACAAATTCCATCTAGACACCGTTGCCCTAGAGCACACAAAAAACTATACATACCTCGGCCTAAACATCAGCACCACAGGTAGCTTCCACAGAGCTGTGAACGATCTGAGAGACAAGGCAAGAAGGGCATTCTATGCCATCAAAAGGAACATAAATTTCAACATACCAATTAGGATCTGGCTAAAAATACTTGAATCAGTCATAGAGCCCATTGCCCTTTATGGTTGTGAGGTCTGGGGTCCGCTCACCAACCAAGATTTCACAAAATGGGACAAACACCAAATTGAGACTCTGCATGCAGAATTCTGCAAAAATATCCTCCGTGTACAACGTAGAACACCAAATAATGCATGCAGAGCAGAATTAGGCCGATACCCACTAATTATCAAAATCCAGAAAAGAGCCGTTAAATTCTACAACCACCTAAAAGGAAGCGATTCCCAAACCTTCCATAACAAAGCCATCACCTACAGAGAGATGAACCTGGAGAAGAGTCCCCTAAGCAAGCTGGTCCTAGGGCTCTGTTCACAAACACAAACACACCCCACAGAGCCCCAGGACAACAGCACAATTAGACCCAACCAAATCATGAGAAAACAAAAAGATAATTACTTGACACATTGGAAAGAATTAACAAAAAAACAGAGCAAACTAGAATGCTATTTGGCCCTAAACAGAGAGTATACAGTGGCAGAATATCTAACCACTGTGACTGACCCAAACTTAAGGAAAGCTTTGACTATGTACAGACTCAGTGAGCATAGCCTTGCTATTGAGAAAGGCCGCCGTAGGCAGACATGGCTCTCAAGAGAAGACAGGCTATGTGCTCACTGCCCACAAAATGAGGTGGAAACTGAGCTGCACTTCCTAACCTCCTGCCCAATGTATGACCATATTAGAGAGACATATTTCCCTCAGATTACACAGATCCACAAAGAATTCGAAAACAAATCCAATTTTGATAAACTCCCATATCTACTGGGTGAAATTCCACAGTGTGCCATCACAGCAGCAAGATTTGTGACCTGTTGCCACAAGAAAAGGGCAACCAGTGAAGAACAAACACCATTGTAAATACAACCCATATTTATGTTTATTTATTTTAACTTGTGTGCTTTAACCATTTGTACATTGTTACAACACTGCATATATATAATATGACATTTGTAATGTCTTTATTGTTTTGAAACGTCTGTATGTGTAATGTTTACTGTTCATTTTTATTGTTTATTTGACTTTTGTATATTATCTACCTCACTTGCTTTGGCAATGTTAACACATGTTTCCCATGCCAATAAAGCCCCTTGAATTGAATTGAATTGAGAGACAGAGAGAGAGAGAGAGAGAAATAGAAGAAACAGAGAGAGAGAGACAGAGAGAGACAGAGAGAGAGATAGAGACAGAGAGAGAGAAAGAGAGAGACAGAGAGAGAGAGAGATAGACAGAGAGAGACAGAGATAGACAGAGAGAGACAGAGATAGAGACAGAGAGACAGAGAGAGACAGAGAAAGAGAGAGAGAGAGAGAGAGAGAGAGAGAGAGAGAGAGAGAGAGAGAGAGAGAGAGAGAGAGAGAGAGAGAGAGAGAGAGAGAGAGAGAGAGAGAGAGAGAGAGAGAGAGAGAGAGAGAGAGAGAGAGAGAGAGAGAGACAGAGAGAGACAGAGAGAGATAGAAGAAACAGTGAGTATTCCTTCCCAGTAGAGATTCCTCTCATGGTTCAGAGCCAGTCAGGAGGGTCTGAAAGCCGTCCACCCAGCTTCAGCTCTGTCCGTCTCAAATATTCACATCCTCTACCAAGTACCAACACAGCACAGACCCTGTCTGACCACACATCTCCTCGCCAGTAATCAGCTGCTTCAATCAAAGCCAAACCCTCCTTATTTAAGACAGTAATTCTGTCCTATAGGGACAGACGACTCTGAAAAACATAGGGATATCTGGATGATTACAGAGTAACTCCTATAAATCCCATGAGCCGGTTGCCCTCTACGTTTCTTCCTGGCCACTGTGCTCTGGCTTTGCTTCCTTGCTGGGGTCTAGCCCGGGTAACTATAACAACTGCTGATGTCATAAAATACGTTTGATTGATTGACTGATACAGTTGAAGTCGGACGTTTACATACACCATAGCCAAATACATTTAAACTCAGTTTTTCACAATTCCTGACATTTAATCCGAGTAAAAATTCCCTGTCTTAGGTCAGTTAGAATCACCACTTTATTTTAAGAATGTGAAATGTCAGAATAATAGTAGAAAGAATGACTTATTTCAGCTTTTAATTCTTTCATCACATTCCCAGTGGGTCAGAAGTTTACATACACTCAATTAGTATTTGGTAGCATTTCCATTAAATTGTTTAACTTGGGTCAAACGTTTCGGGTAGCCTTCCACAAGCTTCCCACAATAAGTTGGGTGAATTTCGTCCCATTCCTCCTGACAGAGCTGGTGTAACTGAGTCAGGTTTGTAGACCTCCTTGCTCGCACACACTTTTTCAGTTCTGCCCAAAAAATGTTTATAGGTTTGAGGTCAGGGCTTTGTGATGGCCACTCCAATACCTTGACTCTGTTGTCCTTAAGCCATTTTGCCACAACTTTGTAAGTATGCTTGGGGTCATTGTCCATTTGGAAGACCCATTTGCGAACAAAGTTTTAACTTCCTGACTGATATCTTGAGATGTTGCTTCAATATATCCACATAATTTTCCATCCTCATGATGCCATCTATTTTGTGAAGTGCACCAGTCCCTCCTGCAGCAAAGCACCCCCACAACATGATGCTGCCACCCCCGTGCTTCACAGTTGGGATGGTGTTCTTCGGCTTGCAAACCTCCCCCTTTTTCCTCCAAAAATAACGATGGTCATTATGGCCAAACAGTTCTATTTTTGTTTCATCAGACCAGAGGACATCTCTCCAAAAAGTACAATCTTTGTCCCCATGTGCAGTTGCAAACCGTAGTCTGGCTTTTTTATGGTGGTTTTGGAGCAGTGGCTTCTTCCTTGCTGAGCGGCCTTTCAGGTTATGTCGATATAGGACTCGTTTTACTGTGGATATAGATACTTTTGTAACTGTTTCCTCCAGCATCTTCACAAGGTCCTTTGCTGTTGTTCTGGGATTGATTTGCACTTTTCGCACCAAAGTACGTTCATCTCTAGGAGACAGAACACGTCCCCTTCCTGAGCAGTATGATGGCTGCGTGGTCCCATGGTGTTTATACTTGCGTACTATTGTTTGTACAGATGAATGTGGTACCTTCTGGCGTTTGGAAATTGCTCCCAAGTATAAACCAGACTTGTGGAGGTCTACAATTTATTTTCTGAGGTCTTGGCTGATTTCTTTTGATTTTCCCATGATGTCAAGCAAAGAGGCACTGAGTTTGAAGGTAGGCCTTGAAATACATCCACAGGTACACCTCCAATTGACTCAAATGATGTAAATTAGCCTATCAGGGGCTTCTAAAGCCATGACATAATTTTCTGGAATTTTCCAAGCTGTTTAAAGGCACAGTCAACTTAGTGTATGTAAACTTCTGACCCACTGGAATTGTGATACAGTGAATTATAAGTTAAATAATCTGTCTGTAAACAATTGTTGAAAAAATGACTTGTGTTATGCACAAAGTAGATGTCCTAACCAACTTGCCAAAACTATAGTTTGTTAACAAGAAATGTGTGGAGTGGTTGAAAAACAAGTTTTAATGACTTTAATGACTGTAAACTTCCGACTTCAACTGTAAGTGTGTTCTTACCTTGGAGATGGTGACACACTCCCAGTGGTAGCAGAGTAGTGACTGGCTGTCCAGGTTCATGTTGGGATCATAGCTCTGCTCAGCATTCAGCTGCAGGTCCTGGGTCCTGGACCACACCCTGGAAGTACCACATCAGAACTCACTTTATTTCAAGTGCAGTAAAAATTTATCATTTCATGATCTTAAAACAAAACAAGGGATGTTGTTTTATTTTACACTAAAAGGAGAAGTTCGGATTTTACAACTTGATGTTAGATGGTTCCTCACCCTGAAAGTAGTCTACAATGGACTACGGATTACAGTTTCTCCTGGCCCCTGAAAGTAGTCTACAATGGAGTACGGATTACAGTTTCTCCTGGCTCCTGAAAGTAGTCTACTGTGCCCTTTGCGTCACAAGCCCCGTACTCAGTTGATACCTTACCTCTTCCTCTCACTCCCTCCCCCTCCCTCTCCATCTCTTCCTCTCTCCCTCCCTCTCCATCTCTTCCTCTCACTCCCTCCCCCTCCCTCTTCAGCTCTTCCTCTCTCCCTCCCCCTCACTCTCCAGCTCTTCCTCTCACTCCCTCCCCCTCCCTCTCCATCTCTCCCTCCCACTCCCTCTCCAGCTCTTCCTCTCACTCCCTCCCCCTCCCTCTCCATCTCTTCCTCCCCCTCCCTCTCCATCTCTTCCTCTCACTCCCTCCCCCTCCCTCTCCATCTCTTCCTCTCTCCCTCCCCCTCCCTCTCCATCTCTTCCTCTCACTCCCTCCCCCTCCCTCTCCATCTCTTCCTCTCTCCCTCCCCCTCCCTCTCCATCTCTTCCTCTCTCCCTCCCCCTCCCTCTCCATCTCTTCCTCTCACTCCCTCCCCCTCCCTCTCCATCTCTTCCTCCCCCTCCCTCTCCATCTCTTCCTCTCCCTCCCTCTCCATCTCTTCCTCTCACTCCCTCCCCCTCCCTCTCCATCTCGCCCTCCCCCTCCCTCTCCATCTCTTCCTCTCACTCCCTCCCCCTCCCTCTTCAGCTCTTCCTCTCTCCCTCCCCCTCACTCTCCAGCTCTTCCTCTCACTCCCTCCCCCTCCCTCTCCATCTCTTCCTCTCTCCCTCCCCCTCCCTCTCCAGCTCTTCCTCTCACTCCCTCCCCCTCCCTCTCTTCCTCACTCCCTCCCCCTCACTCTCCATCACTACGGATTACAGTTTCTCCTGGCCCCTGAAAGTAGTCTACAATGGGCTATGGATTACAGTTTCTCCTGGCTCCTGAAAGTAGTCTACAATGGACTATTGATTACAGTTTCTCCTGGCCCCTGAAAGTAGTCTACAATGGACTATGGATTACAGTTTCTCCTGGCCCCTGAAAGTAGTCTACAATGGACTATGGATTACAGTTTCTCCTGGCCCCTGAAAGTAGTCTACAATGGACTATGGATTACAGTTTCTCCTGGCCCCTGAAAGTAGTCTACAATGGACTACGGATTACAGTTTCTCCTGGCCCATGAAAGTAGTCTACAATGGACTACGGATTACAGTTTCTCCTGGCCCATGAAAGTAGTCTACAATGGGCTACGGATTACAGTTTCTCCTGGCTCCTGAAAGTAGTCTACAATGGACTATGGATTACAGTTTCTCCTGGCCCCTGAAAGTAGTCTACAATGGACTACGGATTACAGTTTCTCCTGGCCCATAACCTACTTTCAGGTTGAGGAACCATCTAACAGAGTTTACAAATACTGAACTACTCCTTTAAGATTTTTAAATCTTATTTTTTATCTCGGCCTGCAATCAGTGATTTTATTGTGTTATTTAGACAGCTATTTTTATTGTAAAAAAAATAAGAACTACTCGTTCAACGGCATCTGCCCCTCTTACCTGTAGGTCCCTCCCTCTATGATAGGTACCAGGCGGGCGGCCATGACGGTCAGCTGTAGACAGGCAGCCTTCCTCAGGGGAACCCCCTGGTAGGACAGGGAGAACACCAGCGAGTAGTTCCCCGAACGCAGAGCCATCTTGGGCACCGAGAGCTGCAGCCGTCGCACGTCTACTTCCCCCGGGAGAGGGATCTTAGAGGCCAGAGGTGCTGCCACCTGGAGGTCGGAGGGTGAATAGAGTCACAACGCATCATCACCACAGTTTTTGCTCTGTACTGAAAGTGCTCCATCTTGAAAACTTGACTGCTGAGGTGCAACAAGTGACCCTTCACAAAGCCCTGGCCCATAACTTTTTCCCCGAGGTTGCAACAGTAACCAAGGGGTCGGGACTTAGCGAAGGGTCAATTGTTTGAGATTGTATTATTGACAGTGGATAATCAACACAATACAGAACAACATATTGATTTAAGGTGTGGTACCGAGTGGTCGTGGTTGCAGTGCGGGGTGTCGAAGATCTCCCAGAGGTACTGGGCTCCGTAGCGGATGCAAGCCTTCAGGTCCACGCTAGCCTCCACCAGGGTGGGCTGGTAGCGCCAGATGGCTAGCCTAGGAGCCTGGACTACCTGGACCTCTGGCTCCTCACACTCCAACACCCTGATGGTCACCTCCACCCTGGCTACCACCCAGCTCACCAAGTTACTACAGTTCACCTAGTGGTGGGGAGGAGAATTACGGTCAATCTGTGTTTATAAGATTTGTGTTTGTTATAAAATGGTGTTGGGGGTTGGTTTACAGTAATGGTGGGAAGGTGAATCAAAACTGTTACTTTGTGTAAAATAATGTTTATCATAGTAGAAGTATAACCTTATTTAGGGTGCTGAAAATTCCCTAGTGGTGGGAGGAAGAATGACAACTATCTCAGTGTTACAAAATGGTTAGAGAATTGTAAGTGTAGCTTTGTGTAATAAAACTGTATTGTACAGTAGACATAATGTTTATTATAGTTGTACTTATAGAAAGTCACTAGAAAAGGGAAATTGGGTTTGCTGTCATTCATACAAAATCAAGAAACACATGAAAATAAACATGTAAAAAACATGTTGATGATAATAAATAATGTAAACCTAGTGTACCTGGACCAGGTATTGACCTGGGAACGCGTACACATGTTCAACAGAGGAGGTGGTAGACAGCAGGGGCGCAGAGCCGTCCCTAAAGTCCCAGAGGTAGGTAACGGGTGTGGATAGAGGGGCAACGCCCGCCGTCAGCATCACCGTCTTGTTGATGAAGGTGTCTCTGGGCTGGGCCTCCACCCGGGCCTCCGTCAGAACGTTCTGCACCTGGATGTGCCATGTGATGTTCTGGCCGTTTAGCAGGTTGAACGCCCTGGATGCATTAAGACAGATAGAATTTAGCAGATAGAAAACACAAAGCAACATGTAACAGAGTGTGCAGGTTTTCACATTGGTGGCCTCGGCGGGAATCGAACCAACAACCTTGGCATTGTTCGTAGGGTTACAAAATTACAGTAACTTTCCCCAAATTACCAGCATTTCCAAAAATCCTGGTTAGAAGATTCCCGAAATCAGAAGAGAATCGGCAGGATATCCTGGAACCTCCAACCAGGATGTCTGTAAAACCTGGGGAATTTTGGCGTTGCAAAGGAAGGCTCAGTTGGTACTTCAACAGAGAGTATTGGTGCTTCTGGCAGAACCCACAACCTTTGTGTTGTGAGCCCCATATTCAGTTGGTACATCACCTCAACTAGAGGGTGAGTGACACGGCCTCATTTACAACAGACTTACAGTACAGACTTACAGTACAGACTTTTCATAGCCTACATTTTGGTATTGTCGGCCCCAGCGGGAACTGATCCCTTTGCGTCACAAGCCCCGTACTCAGTTGATACCTTACCTCAGGTAGATGGTGAGTGACCCGGCCTGGTCGGGGTTGTAGGTCACCTCCTTCCCGATGTGGGGAAGGGGGAGGTGGTTAAGGTCAAAGGTCCACAGGAAGGTCACCGGGTTTCCTGTCAGGATGTCGGCTACCAAGGTCTTCTTGACGCCCACAGGCATGGCGGCGTCACAGCAGTCCAGGATACTCAGCATGCTCACTGGCTCCATCACCTCCACCTGCAGGTGGCGCCGCTCAGAACTCACCTGGGGAAATGATGAGATTACGGTAAAACAAGACAAAGAAAAACACAACAAACATCAACTATCATAGCATATGAGAATATATGTAATGAAATTGTATTGAGTTGTAATTTTTTTTAATCAACTACAACGATATTAAAATGTTTAATAAAAATAAATAGTAATACAAAAAGATAATCTAAACCCGATGCATTCTGCCCTGGAACTCCTGTATCTCACCTGGTTGTGTGCGGTCAGGTTTACCATGTAGGTGTCGACCCGGCTGAACTGGTGAACGTAGGTCTGGTTGAGGCCGAACACGGTCGAGTCTCCGCTGATGCTGAGGATGAAGCTCACCTTCGTCCCTGACGCCTTGGCGATGGTAAACTCCACCCTCTCCCCGACCGCCGCGATCCTCTTACTGGCCCTCAGCTCCAACCCCTGAATCTTATCCTGCACCGTCAACTCTCTGGAAAACGTCTCGCCGCTAACGTCGTTGGTAGCGTTTAGCATAACGGTGAACGGCCCTGGTTCACGGAAAACGTGGGACACCGTCCGTCCAATCTCTGTTCTGCCCAGCAACAGCCAGGTCCAAGATACGTTGGTGCCGGTCCTTAATTCTCCGTGGAGGGAGACGTTGACGCCGGTGGCCACAAAGTTCTGCTCCGTGACGTTAGTCGTAGAGAACGTCAATCCCGTTACCACTTCCTGGACGTCAATGAACTCCGACACCGTCTCGGCGCTGACCTCATTGGACACTTCCACAGTAACGACCTTCATCCCTGGACTAGTGAACCAATGAACCACAGAGGGCTCATTCCAGCCTAGAGCGCCCTCATCAGCCGACCACCGGTACTGCAGGTCCGAGCCTTTACTGGCCAACACCGTCAGGTTAGTGGAGGAGTTGACCGCCACGGGGTTGACGCTGGTCTCCAGGTACAGCTCTCCAACCGGATCGAGGAACTGGATGGTTCTGTTCACCGCAAGCGTTCCGAGGAGGTTGGTGGCCCGCAGGAAGACGTCACAGGGACCAGGGGTGGAGAAGTTGACCGGGATGGTCTTCCCGCTGAGGTTGAGCGCAGTGCTGACCGGCGCCAACTCCCTGAGGAGGTTCCAGCTAAAGGACATGTTGGTCCCTTCCCTCAGTGCGGCCTGGAGGTGGAGCAGACGGTTTGTGGCGTAGCAGCACCCCCCCTCGCCCCCCATCTCCTCCTCCGGCTGGATCTGCAGCCCCTCCAGCTCCCGCAGCACGTAGATGTATACGTTGGCCTGGGCTGAGCCCACGTCGCTCTCTGCCGTGACGATGACGTTGTACGTCCCCACCGACCGGAAGGTGTAATGAGTCTTCCATTCTTGGAGCCTGGGCGTGCAACCGTCACACAGGTTCCACGAAAACCGCACACCGTCGCCTTCCTCGAGGTGAGCCTTGAAGTTGACTGTGGCGTTTATGGGGACGTTGACCCGATCAGCGTTGACTACCAGGCCACGGATGGGTGCCAGGACTGCCACGGCAACCCGGGTGTGGTTGCTGCTCACCGGGTTTGCCGCCGTCAGCGTGACATTGAAGACTCCAGAGACGTTGTAGGCGTGTGTCACGTTCGGCCCGGGGGTGAGTGGCGTTCCGTCGCCGAAATCCCAGGTGTAGAGGATGGCGGGCGCCAGCGAAGAGGTGGTGAAGAGGTACACCTCCCTCAGAGTCAGGTTATTGGATCTAGTCCCGTTATGTTGGATCAGAACCAGTCCTACCGGCCGCTGGATCTGAATCAGAACGCTGTCGTTACTGCAGGAGATGTTGTTGGACACAGTGACCGTCACCAGGTACTGACCAGGGCTTTTATAGGTGAACACCATGTCCTTATGGCCCTGGACAGGTGTAGAGTCGTCAATCATCCCAAAATCCCATAGGTAGGTGTAGTCGTAGTCTGGCCGGGCGCTGGCCCTGAACCGGCTCTCCTCCCCCAGTCTGAAGTTGCTCTTCTCTGGGGTCAGGGTCACGTTGGACACCGCCGGCTGGACGCACACCCACGCAAAGAAGTTGGCCTTGTTGACGCCGCTGGACAGCAGCAGGGAGAGATGGTAGTCCCCGCTGCCCCAGTAGGAGTGGCTGATCCTGGGGCTGCCCAGGTGTGTCTGGTTGGGGGTCCCGTCCCCGAAGCTCCACTCATACAGGTGAGAGGAGGCATTCCCCGAAACGAAGGCCTGGAAGTGGACCTGGGTCAGCTCCCGGACGCAGCCCGCCGGCTCCAGCCTCACCACCTGCAGCACCAACACCTGGACAGGTACCAGGGTCCAGCGGGCACTCACCGCGTTCCACGCCGTCACGTTCACCGTGTAGTTCCCGTCTTTCACGTAGGTGTGCAGAACCTCGGAACCCGCCGTCTGCACCATGGACCCGTCGCCCATGTCGAAGCTCCAGGTGACGTTATTACCTGCCTCCAGGTGTGCAGAGATCATCGTCGGGGTGTTGAGCTCGGTCGGGGCGGAGGAGGTCGCCATTAACCCTTTAATCTCCTCGTACACCAACATCTCAGCGCAGGCCTTCGTCCAGCTGATCGTATTATTCACGGACACACACACGTTATGGACGCCACTGTGGCCGACCCCGTAGGTGTGGTTGA
>NC_092087.1:90020597-90023097 GCF_045679555.1 Salvelinus alpinus | reverse complement strand
TAGGAGACAGTCTCAGAGAGATGTAGACATGTATAGGAGACAGTCTCAGAGAGATGTAGACATGTTTAGGAGACAGTCTCAGAGAGATGTAGACATGTATAGGAGACAGTCTCAGAGAGATGTAGACATGTTTAGGAGACAGTCTCAGAGAGATGTAGACATGTTTAGGAGACAGTCTCAGAGAGAGGTAGACATGTATAGGAGACAGTCTCAGAGAGATGTAGACATGTGTAGGAGACAGTCTCAGAGAGATGTAGACATGTATAGGAGACAGTCTCAGAGAGATGTAGACATGTTTAGGAGACAGTCTCAGAGAGATGTAGACATGTTTAGGAGACAGTCTCAGAGAGATGTAGACATGTTTAGGAGACAGTCTCAGAGAGATGTAGACATGTTTAGGAGACAGTCTCAGAGAGATGTAGACATGTTTAGGAGACAGTCTCAGAGAGATGTAGACATGTATAGGAGACAGTCTCAGAGAGATGTAGACATGTATAGGAGACAGTCTCAGAGAGATGTAGACATGTATAGGAGACAGTCTCAGAGAGATGTAGACATGTTTAGGAGACAGTCTCAGAGAGATGTAGACATGTTTAGGAGACAGTCTCAGAGAGATGTAGACATGTTTAGGAGACAGTCTCAGAGAGATGTAGACATGTATAGGAGACAGTCTCAGAGAGATGTAGACATGTATAGGAGACAGTCTCAGAGAGATGTAGACATGTTTAGGAGACAGTCTCAGAGAGATGTAGACATGTTTAGGAGACAGTCTCAGAGAGATGTAGACATGTTTAGGAGACAGTCTCAGAGAGATGTAGACATGTTTAGGAGACAGTCTCAGAGAGATGTAGACATGTTTAGGAGACAGTCTAAGCATGAGCTTGGTTTGGTCTGTGTTTATGATATGTTGGTGTGCGTGCTTGTGTGTGTGTGTGTGTGTGTGTGTGTGTGTGTGTGTGTGTGTGTGTGTGTGTGTGTGCGTGCTTGCGTGTGTATGTGTGTGTGTGTGTGCGCGTGTCCCTCACACACTACAACCTACCGGAAGGTGGCGTCCACGGACATATCCAGGACCACGGAGGTGGTCAGGAACTGGTCCGAGCCCTGCGTGACCACGCCAGGCACGCCGGTGACCGTGAGGTTGACCATGGGGTTCATACGGTCGACCGTCACGTTGAAGTGGTCCGTCAGGTTGCTCACATGGTTCATCGCCGTCACCTGTAGGATAGGAGGAGATTGATTGGTTGATGGATTGATAGCTACTTCAATAGTGAGGTTTCTGCATTGTGATGTATTTACACGTCAACGTTCTACGGCAGCCATCTTAACTCCCCGTTAACATTACATGGGGAATATTTCAACAATGCTATGTAATGGAATGTCTAGAACCTTCCACATTCTAAAAGTTGTCCCAACTCTCCACATGTCTCTCTCTGCTTCTACCTGATCCCAGCAGGTGTCTGTTCCATATGGCCGGTTGGACAGGGGGGGGGAGCTCCCCCTTATCCGTTGATTCATTGATTGATTGATTGTGTTTGTTGTCCTTTATGAGGGGCAGCTTTCACAAGGTCCTATGTTACACACATCGAGATGCTAACAGCACTACTGGGGGTTTCTAAAGGTCAAACCGATACCAGTGTGTTGCTCACAGTATATCTTCCTCCACTGTCCCAGTCCCCATACAGAGTTCTAACCAGTCTTCATCTACTGTCCCAGTCCCCATACAGAGTTCTAACCAGTCTTCCTCCACTGTCCCAGTCCCTATACAGAGTTCTAACCAGTCTTCATCTACTGTCCCAGTCTCCATACAGAGTTATAACCAGTCTTCCTCTACTGTCCCAGTCCCTATACAGAGATCTAACCAGTCTTCATCTACTGTCCCAGTCCCCATACAGAGTTCTAACCAGTCTTCATCTACTGTCCCAGTCCCCATACAGAGTTCTAACCAGTCTTCATCTACTGTCCCAGTCCCCATACAGAGTTCTAACCAGTCTTCATCTACTGTCCCAGTCCCCATACAGAGTTCTAACCAGTCTTCATCTACTGTCCCAGTCCCCATACAGAGTTCTAACCAGTCTTCCTCTACTGTCCCAGTCCCCATACAGAGTTCTAACCAGTCTTCATCTACTGTCCCAGTCCCCATACAGAGTTCTAACCAGTCTTCATCTACTGTCCCAGTCCCCATACAGAGTTCTAACCAGTCTTCCTCCACTGTCCCAGTCCCCATACAGAGTTCTAACCAGTCTTCATCTACTGTCCCAGTCCCCATACAGAGTTCTAACCAGTCTTCATCTACTGTCCCAGTCCCCATACAGAGTTCTAACCAGTCTTCATCTACTGTCCCAGTCCCCATACAGAGTTCTAACCAGTCTTCATCTACTGCCCCAGTCCCCATACAGAGTTCTAACCAGTCTTCCTCTACTGTCCCAGTCCCCATACAGAGTTCTAACCAGTCTTCATCTACTGCCCCAGTCCCCATACAGAGTTCTAACCAGTCTTCATC
>NC_092087.1:90015597-90018097 GCF_045679555.1 Salvelinus alpinus | reverse complement strand
TGTGAGTGCGGCGTGCGTGCGTGCGTGCGTCTCACCGATAGTTTGTAGACAGCTGGGTTCTGGTAGATGATGTTCAGCACTGTGTTGTAGTAGGTGAAGTAGGGCTTATCATCCACCGTCCATTTAAAGGTTGGGTTGGAACCGCCCTCTACAGCAGCAGTATAGCTCTGGAACACACAGAGAGGAGATCACACACACACACACACACACACACACACCCCCAACACACACCCCCCCAACACACAGACCCGCAACACACACACCCCCAACACACACAGACACACAGACACACACACAGACACACACACACACACACACACACACACACACACACACACACACACACACACACACACACACACACACACACACACACACACACACCACACACACCACACACACACCACACATACACCCAACACACACACACACACACCCCCAACACACACAGACACACACAGACACACACACACACACATCAAACTCACCACGACTGATTCCATGAGGACTCTGTGTCTGGGATGAGGCTGGACCACCAGACCTCTCAGAGGTGCTTCCACCCCGACCAACAGGCTGAGACTGGCCTCCGTCACCTCGCTGTGCACACACACACAGACACACACACACACACACACACACACACACACACACACACACACACACACACACACACACATACACACACACACACACACACACGTGATGAGCAACATTGAGACTTGAAGACTTGTGTTAGCTTCCCTAACAGACTGATATACTGTATGTGATATACTATATGTAAATATACTGTATGTAGATATACTGTATGTAGATATACTGTGTGATATACTGTATGTGATATACTGTATGTGATATACTGTATGTAGATATAATCTATGTGATATACTGTATGTAGATATACTGTATGTAGATATACTGTATGTGATATACTGTATGTGATATACTGTATGTGATATACTGTATGTAGATATACTGTATGTGATATACTGTATGTAGATATACTGTATGTAGATATACTGTATGTGATATACTGTATGTGATATACTATATGTGATATACTGTATGTAGATATACTGTATGTGATATACTGTATGTAGATATACTGTATGTGATATACTGTATGTGATATACTCTATGTAGATATACTGTATGTAGATATACTGTATGTGATATACTGTATGTGATATACTGTATGTAGATATACTGTATGTAGATATACTCTATGTGATATACTGTATGTGATATACTGTATGTGATATACTGTATGTGATATACTGTATGTAGATATACTGTATGTGATATACTGTATGTAGATATACTGTATGTAGATATACTCTATGTGATATACTCTATGTGATATACTGTATGTAGACATACTGTATGTGATATACTGTATGTGATATACTGTATGTAGATATACTGTATGTAGATATACTGTATGTGATATACTGTATGTGATATACTGTATGTGATATACTGTATGTGATATACTGTATGTGATATATTGTATGTAGATATACTGTATGTGATATACTGTATGTGATATACTGTATGTGATATACTGTATGTAATATACTGTATGTAGATATACTGTATGTGATATAATGTATGTGATATACTGTATGTAGATATACTGTATGTGATATACTGTATGTGATATACTGTATGTGATATACTGTATGTAGATATACTCTATGTGATATACTGTATGTAGATATACTGTATGTGATATACTGTATGTGATATACTGTATGTGATATACTGTATGTAGATATACTGTATGTAGATATACTGTATGTGATATACTGTATGTGATATACTGTATGTGATATACTGTATGTGATATACTATATGTGATATACTGTATGTAGATATACTGTATGTGATATACTGTATGTAGATATACTGTATGTAGATATACTGTATGTGATATACTGTATGTAGATATACTGTATGTGATATACTGTATGTGATATACTGTATGTAGATATACTGTATGTGATATACTGTATGTAGATATACTGTATGTAGATATACTGTATGTGATATATTGTATGTAGATATACTGTATGTGATATACTGTATGTGATATATTGTATGTAGATATACTGTATGTGATATACTGTATGTAATATACTGTATGTAGATAAACTGTATGTGATATAATGTATGTGATATACTGTATGTAGATATACTCTATGTGATATACTGTATGTGATATACTGTATTTAGATATACTCTATGTGATATACTATATGTAGATATACTATATGTAGATATGCTGTATGTAGATATACTGTATGTAGATATACTGTATGTAGATATACTGTATGTGATATACTGTATGTGATATACTGTATGTAGATATACTGTATGTAGATATACTGTATGTGATATACTGTATGTGATATATTGTATGTAGATATACTGTATGTAGATATACTGTATGTAGATATACTGTATGTGATATACTGTATGTGATATATTGTATGTAGATATA
>NC_092087.1:89988097-90010597 GCF_045679555.1 Salvelinus alpinus | reverse complement strand
CTTTTAAAAACTGCCTGGCTGTGGATTGTGTGTAGCCCAATAACAAGGCCTACAGTCAGGAATGTTCTGCAAATCTGTCAGTGATCGACAGCATGCAGACAAAACAGGCCTTTCACAACATTTCAAACACAAATCGCAGGAAAACACAGGTTGGAAAGCAAATGTCTCCTGCAGAAAACAGAAGACTCTAATCTGTCTGCTGTAGGCTGACAAAATCTCCTCACATCGTGTCTCCTCACATCGTGTCTCCTCACATCGTGTCTCCTCACATCGAGTCTCCTCACATCGTGTCTCCTCACATCGTGTCTCCTCACATCGTGTCTCCTCACATCGTGTCTCCTCACATCGTGTCTCCTCACATCGTGTCTCCTCACATCTTGTCTCCTCACATCGTGTCTCCTCACATCTTGTCTCCTCACATCGTGTCTCCTCACATCGTGTCTCCACACATCGTGTCTCCTCACATCGTGTCTCCTCACATCGTGTCTCCACACATCGTGTCTCCTCACATCGTGTCTCCTCACATCGTGTCTCCACACATCGTGTCTCCTCACATCGTGTCTCCTCACATCGTGTCTCCACACATCGTGTCTCCACACATCGTGTCTCCACACATCGTGCCTCCTCACATCGTGCCTCCTCACATCGTGTCTCCTCACATCGTGTCTCCTCACATCGTGTCTCCACACATCGTGTCTCCTCACATCGTGTCTCCTCACATCGTGTCTCCTCACATCGTGTCTCCACACATCGTGTCTCCTCACATCGTGTCTCCACACATCGTGTCTCCTCACATCGTGTCTCCTCACATCTTGTCTCCTCACATCGAGTCTCCTCACATTGTGTCTCCTCACATCGTGTCTCCTCACATCGTGTCTCCTCACATCGAGTCTCCTCACATCGTGTCTCCTCACATCGTGTCTCCTCACATCGTGTCTCCTCACATCGTGTCTCCACACATCGTGTCTCCACACATCGTGTCTCCTCACATCGTGTCTCCACACATCGTGTCTCCTCACATCGTGTCTCCTCACATCGTGTCTCCTCACATCGAGTCTCCTCACATCGAGTCTCCTCACATCGTGTCTCCTCACATCGAGTCTCCTCACATCGTGTCTCCTCACATCGTGTCTCCTCACATCGTGTCTCCTCACATCGTGTCTCCACACATCGTGTCTCCTCACATCGTGTCTCCTCACATCGTGTCTCCTCACATCGAGTCTCCTCACATCGAGTCTCCTCACATCGTGTCTCCTCACATCGAGTCTCCTCACATCGTGTCTCCTCACATCGTGTCTCCTCACATCGTGTCTCCTCACATTGTGTCTCCTCACATCGAGTCTCCTCACATCGTGTCTCCTCACATCGTGTCTCCTCACATCGAGTCTCCTCACATCGAGTCTCCTCACATCGTGTCTCCTCACATCGTGTCTCCTCACATCGTGTCTCCTCACATCGTGTCTCCTCACATCGTTTCTCCTCACATCGTGTCTCCTCACATCTAGGTCTAGACTATTTACGTGTTCAAGACAAGGTCGATTTTTATTGATCTCAGATTCTCAGTTTGTCAGTTTCAAAGTAGCCTGCAATTTGTGAGTCATTGAAAAAGATTCTGTCAGTCTCCAGTCATCTACAGAATTGCATGAAATGCGTTTATAAAAAGCAAGACTTTTCCCGGCCCCTCGGCTACTAAACATGTTCCCAGTGTGTGAAGCTTCTCTAAGTGCCTCTCCTCTACGGCTCTATGCTGCTACGCAAATGTGATGATATGCATGAAGGATTTATTACAAAAGGGCTTTTTTTTCTCAGAACCCCCCCCCCCCCCCCCCCCTCTGCTCACTTTTGGTTCCGGAACCTCCCAATGGAAACATCCTCATGACAAGAAACATCAGAATCTGTCATTTCAGCCTTCGTTTTTACGACTTAAGCAGTTCAGAGTATTGAGCTTTCTGTCTTGACAGATGAAAAACAGCGAAACTAAACTAAACTTTCCACTGACAGGAAGCCAAAAGGCAGAGGAAGAGATGGAGGGATGGAGAGGATGGGAGAGAAGGAGAGAGCTGGAAGAGGGAGAGAAAGAGAGAGCTGGCAGAGGGAGAGAAAGAGAGAGCTGGCAGAGGGAGAGAAAGAGGGAGAGAAAGAGAGAGCTGGCAGAGGGAGAGAAAGAGAGATGGCAGAGGGAGGGAGAGAGAGAGAGCGGGAGGGAGAGAGAGAGAGAGCTGGCAGAGGGAGAGAAAGAGGGAGAGAAAGAGAGAGCTGGCAAAGGGAGAGAAAGAGAGAGCTGGCAGAGGGAGAGAAAGAGAGAGCTGGCAGAGGGAGAGAAAGAGAGAGCTGGCAGAGGAAGAGAAAGAGAGATGGCAGAGGGAGGGAGAGAGCGGGATGGAGAGAGAGAGAGAGCTGGCAGAGGGAGAGAGAGAGAGAGCTGGCAGAGAAAGCACAAGAGCTGAAGTTTTGGGTGAATATTTTAGAGATGAGCAGTGTTTGCAATCAGCGATTGTGTGTGTGTGTTAGCGGAGTGTGTGTGTGCTTGTGGATGTGTGTAGATAGTGTTCTTGGCAGAATATCAATCGCCCAATAAGCAGACTCTCTCTCTCTCTCCCTCTGCCATCTCTCTCTCTCTCCCTCCCTCCGCTCTCTCCCTCCCTCTGCCATCTCTCTCTCTCCCTCCGCCATCTCTCTCCCTTCCTCCCTCTGCCATCTCTCTCTCTCCCTCCGCCATCTCTCTCTCTCTCTCCCTCCCTCCGCTCTCTCTCTCTCTCCCTCTGCCATCTCTCTCTCTCTCCCTCCCTCCGCTCTCTCTCTCCCTCCCTCCGCCATCTCTCTCTCTCCCTCCGCCATCTCTCTCTCTCCCTCTGCCATCCCTCTCTCTCTCCCTCCCTCCACTCTCTCTCTCCCTCCCACTGCCATCTCTCTCTCTCCCTCCGCCATCTCTCTCCCTTCCTCCCTCTGCCATCTCTCTCTCTCCCTCCGCCATCTCTCTCTCTCCCTCCCTCCGCTCTCTCTCTCTCTCTCCCTCTGCCATCTCTCTCTCTCTCCCTCCCTCCGCTCTCTCTCTCCCTCCCTCCCTCCGCTCTCTCTCTCCTTTTTTCTATTTCTGTAATTTCTTCTTCTCCCTTTTCTCTTCCTCTTTGTTCTGTGTTATTCTCTTCTGCTTCCGTGTCTCTGTGTGTGTGTGTGTGTGTGCGTGTGCGTGTGCGTGTGTGTGTGTGTTATTGGTCTGTCTATGTGTCCTCACCAGGCAGCAGCAGGGTCAGTCCAGGGCGCTGGTCACAGTGAGGTCTGTAGATCTGTAGGACAAGCTGAGTGTGTGAGGACAGCTCCTGACAGATGAACTCTACAGATGACACACGACCTGCCTGAACAAAACCCAACGCTGGGAACAACAGGAGCTGAAGAGGAGAGAGAGAGTGGAGGAGAGAGAGAGAGGGGAGGAGAGAGAGAGGGGAGGAGAGAGAAGAGGAGGAGAGAGAGGGGAGGAGAGAGAGAGAGGGGAGGAGAGAGAGAGGGGAGGAGAGAGAAGAGGAGGAGAGAGAGGGGAGGAGAGAGAGAGAGACAGAGGGAGAGACAGAGGCGAGGAGAGAGAGAGAAGGGGGAGTAGAGAGAGTTAGAGGGAGAGAAAGAGAGAGGGGGAGAGAGGGGGGAGGAGAGAAACATATTTTAGAATGACTGTATGAGTGTGTAGAGAGTTTGAAAGTATGTGTGGAGTGACATTGTGTGTCTCCTCACCTCTATGCTCCTGGCTGGTGGTTCAAGGGCGGAGAGCGGCGTGGGGGCGGGGCTACAGAGAGGTCTGTGGGTGGGGAAAACTGCCAAGCCCACCAGGTACACCCCCGCATCAGGAACACGCACTAGAGAGAGAGAGAGAGAGAGAGAGAGAGAGAGAGAGAGAGAGAGAGAGAGAGAGAGAGAGAGAGAGAGAGAGAGAGAGAGAGAGAGAGAGAGAGAGAGAGAGAGAGAGAGAGAGAGAGAGAGAGAGAGAGAGAGAAAGTGAGGAGAGAGAGAGAGAGAGGAGAGATAGGGAGAGAGAGAGAGAGAGAGAGAGAGAGAGAGAGAGAGAGAGAGAGAGAGAGAGAGAGAGAGAGAGAGAGAGAGAGAGGGAGAGGGAGAACAGGAAAGAGAGGGGGAGAGAGAGAACAGGAAAGAGAGGGAGAGAAAGTAAATAGAGAGAGAGAGAGAGGAAGAAAAGGAAAGAGAGGAGAGAGAAAGTAAGAAAGACAGAGAGAGAATTACACTTCTGTTCCCAACATTAAAGAATCATTAAAAGCTCAGTTATATTCCCCTCAGATGTTCAGATAGCAAGACAGGAGCAGGGAACAGTAATTACTGAAGATACTCTTTGAACAAGGAATTCCTCTGCAGCATCAAACTTCAATTTAAAATGATAAAGAGGAGAGGAGAGGAGAGGAGAGGGGGAAGACGAGAGGAGAGGAGAGGAGAGGAGAGGAGAGGAGAGGAGAGGAGAAAAGAGGGGAGAGGAGAGGAGAGGAGAGGAGAGGAGAGGAGAGGAGAGGAGAGGAGAGGAGAGGAGAGGAGAGGAGAGGAGAGAAAAGAGGGAAGAGAGGGAAGAGAGGGAAGAGAGGGAAGAGAAGACGAGAGGAGAGGAGAGGAGAGGAGAGGAGAGGAGAGGAGAGGAGAGGAGAGGAGAGGAGAGGAGAGGAGAGGAGAGGAGAGGAGAGGAGAGGAGAGGAGAGGAGAGGAGAGGAGAGGGAAGACAAGAGGGAGAGCCCTGAAGACAGAGAAGAAGATGGAAGAATAGATGTCTCTGTAGTACTACTGGGGAAAATACTATCCTAGTAGTACTACTGGAGAAAACACTATCCTAGTAGTACTACTGGGGAAAACACTATCCTAGTAGTACTACTGGAGAAAACACTATCCTAGTAGTACTACTGGAGAAAACACTATCCTAGTAGTACTACTGGAGAAAACACTATCCTAGTAGTACTACTGGAGAAAACACTATCCTAGTAGTACTACTGGAGAAAACACTATCCTAGTAGTACTACTGGAGAAAACACTATCCTAGTAGTACTACTGGAGAAAACACTATCCTAGTAGTACTACTGGGGAAAACACTATCCTAGTAGTACTACTGGAGAAAACACTATCCTAGTAGTACTACTGGAGAAAACACCATCCTAGTAGTACTACTGGAGAAAACACTATCCTAGTAGTACTACTGGAGAAAACACTATCCTAGTAGTACTACTGGAGAAAACACCATCCTAGTAGTACTACTGGAGAAACCGTTATCCTAGTAGTACTACTGGAGAAAACACCATCCTAGTAGTACTACTGGAGAAAACACCATCCTAGTAGTACTACTGGAGAAACCGTTATCCTAGTAGTACTACTGGAGAAAACACTATCCTAGTAGTACTACTGGAGAAAACACTATCCTAGTAGTACTACTGGTGAAAATACTATCCTAGTAGTACTACTGGAGAAAACACTATCCTAGTAGTACTACTGGAGAAAACACTATCCTAGTAGTACTACTGGAGAAAACACTATCCTAGTAGTACTACTGGAGAAAACACTATCCTAGTAGTACTACTGGAGAAAACACTATCCTAGTAGTACTACTGGAGAAAACACTATCCTAGTAGTACTACTGGAGAAAACACTATCCTAGTAGTACTACTGGAGAAAACACTATCCTAGTAGTACTACTGGAGAAAACACTATCCTAGTAGTACTACTGGAGAAAACACTATCCTAGTAGTACTACTGATAAAGAAGAGCGTGTAACCTTGGTGTGTTCCTCTGTCTACACCGTGTGATTACAACATGTCACAACGGGACTTGATGGCCCTGTTGGTATGTAACAGTGTGAGAGACAGTCGCGGTGGGGGGGACTGCAGCTGCTGTAAAGGAAGAGTCAACAGAGTGGCCCCGCCAAGCATGTGCGTGTGCGTGTGTGTGTGTGTGTGTGTAGCCTCCTACCTTGGGGGCTGTACTGACAGAAGTAGGCCCGTTTAGTGCTGCAGGGGTGTGAGCTGGGCAGAGCTGTGTGGTCTAGAGACACACACACTTTCCCCCGGACCAGCGTAGCCCGGTCTCTCCCTCCGCCCTCGCCCTCCAGCGCCTCCGAGCCGTCCACCCAGCGCAGCGAGCCTGGAGAGTCCACGTCACTGAGACCCAGCCAAACACCACGCTCCCTGTAGAGAACACACACATTACAGACACACACACCTTACAGACACACACCTTATAGACACACACCTTACAGACACACACCTTATAGACACACACCTTACAGACACACACCTTACAGACACACACCTTACAGACACACACCTTACAGACACACACCTTACAGACACACACCTTATAGACACACACCTTATAGAGAACACACACGTTTAGAGAACACACACACACATGTTAGCGACGGAGACCACACACACACACAGGTTAGAGAACCGTGACCAGGTGATGTTAAACGTTAAGAAAAGTCAGACCTCTGACATGGCTACTAAAAACCTTCACATTGTATGGACCTCAATGTCCTCTCCTCATAGGATTACACACACACACACACGCACACGCACGCACGCACGCGCACACACACACACATACGTCAGTTACGTGTGGTAGCAGAACACTAGGGTCACAGTAAAATCTACAGCGTGTGTGTGTGTGTGTGTATATACATGTGTGTGTATGTATGTACAGTGAGGGAAAAAAGTATTTGATCCCCTGCTGATTTTGTACGTTTGCCCACTGACAAAGAAATGATCAGTCTATAATTTTAATGGTAGGTTTATTTGAACAGTGAGAGACAGAATATCAACAAAAAAATCCAGAAAAACGCATGTCAAAAATGTTATGAATTGATTTGCATTTTAATGAGGGAAATAAGTATTTGACCCCTCTGCAAAACATGACTTAGTACTTGGTGGCAAAACCCTTGTTGGCAATCACAGAGGTCAGACGTTTCTTGTAGTTGGCCACCAGGTTTGCACACATCTCAGGAGGGATTTTGTCCCACTCCTCTTTGCAGATCTTCTTCAAGTCATTAAGGTTTCGAGGCTGACGTTTGGCAACTCGAACCTTCAGCTCCCTCCACAGATTTTCTATGGGATTAAGGTCTGGAGACTGGCTAGGCCACTCCAGGACCTTAATGTGCTTCTTCTTGAGCCACTCCTTTGTTGCCTTGGCCGTGTGTTTTGGGTCATTGTCATGCTGGAATACCCATCCACGACCCGTTTTCAATACCCTGGCTGAGGGAAGGAGGTTTTCACCCAAGATTTGACGGTACATGGGCCCGTCCATCGTCCCTTTGATGCGGTGAAGTTGTCCTGTCCCTTTAGCAGAAAAACACCCCCAAAGCATAATGTTTCCACCTCCATGTTTGACGGTGGGGATGGTTTCTTGGGGTCATAGGCAGCATTCCTCCTCCTCCAAACACGGCAAGTTGGGTTGATGCCAAAGAACTCCATTTTGGTCTCATCTGACCACAACACGTTCACCCAGTTGTCCTCTGAATCATTCAGATGTTCATTGGCAAACTTCAGACGGGCATGTATATGTGCTTTCTTGAGCAGGGGGACCTTGCGGGCGCTGCAGGATTTCAGTCCTTCACGGCATAGTGTGTTACCAATTGTTTTCTTGATGACTATGGTCCCAGCTGCCTTGAGATCATTGACAAGATCCTCCTGTGTAGTTCTGGGCTGATTCCTCACCGTTCTCATGATCATTGCAACTCCACGAGGTGAGATCTTGCATGGAGCCCCAGGCTGAGGGAGATTGACAGTTCTTTTGTGTTTCTTCCATTTGCGAATAATCACAGAAAATGTTGTCACCTTCTCACCAAGCTGCTTGGCGATGGTCTTGTAGCCCATTCCAGCCTTGTGTAGGTCTACAATCTTGTCCCTGACATCCTTGGAGAGCTCTTTGGTCTTGGCCATGGTGGAGAGTTTGGAATCTGATTGATTGATTGCTTCTGTGGACAGGTATCTTTTATACAGGTAAGAAACTGAGATTAGGAGCACTCCCTTTAAGAGTGTGCTCCTAATCTCCGTTCGTTACCTGTATGAAAGACACCTGGGAGCCAGAAATCTTTTTGATTGAGAAGGGGTCAAATACTTATTTCCCTCATTAAAATGCAAATCAATTTATAACATTTTTGACATGCATTTTTCTGGATATTTTTGTTGTTATTCTGTCTCTCACTGTTCAAATAAACCTACCATTAAAATTATAGACTGATAATTTCTTTGTCAGTGGGCAAACGTACAAAATCAGCAGGGGATCAAATACTTTTTTCCCTCACTGTACATGTGTGTGTGTGTGTATGTGTACATGTGTGTACATGTGTGTGTACATGTGTGTGTGTGTGTGTGTGTGTACATGTGCACCTCATGATGTGCTATAGCTGAGCTCTGACAGTATAGCTCTGCTGTAATGAGTTGAATATAAAACGACTGTGTTACAATATGAACACTAGTTACAGGATTTACTTCTAAACTGTGTCACGAAACCACCTAGTTTCAGAACCTACTTTTTCCCACTGCTGAGAAGCTCAGGCAAACTGGTTCCTGATTCACTTGAACTCCTGTGCAGAGAGTTCCAAATGGAATGGTTGTTTCTGCTCTCTGGACGTTTGAACGGCACAACAGGCCTTTATTACAGAGCAGAGTTCATTCAAATTATCTCTCTGTCTCTCTCTCTCTCCCTCTCTCTCTCTGTGTCTCTCTCTCTCTCTCTCGCTCTCTCTCTCTCTTCCCCCCCCACTCTCTCTCTCTCTCTCTGTGTCTCTCTCTCTCTCTCTCTCTCGCTCTCTCTCTCTCTTCCCCCCCCCCTCTCTCTCTCTCTCTCTTTCCCCCTCTCTCTCTCTCTCTCTGTCTCTCTCTCTCTCTCTCTCTCTCTTTCCCCCTCTCTCTCTCTCTCTCTCTCTCTCTCTCTCTCTCTCTCTCTCTCTCTCTCTCTCTCTCTCTCTCTCTCTCTGTCTCTCTCTCTTTCCCTCTCTCTCTCTCTCTCCAAGTGGTTGTATCTCTTTCGCTCGTTGTTATACACTCTCTTCTCTCGTTACACACTCACACCCGTCACTCTTGTTATTTTTCAAATGTCTCTCCCGCATTCCATCTCTCTCTCTCTTTTCGTCTCGCTTTCTCCTATTCTTGATACACACACACCCGTTCTCCTGTTATTTTTTGAACGTCTCTCTGTATGGCTCCAGCAGCCAAATACTCACATCTGGAGAAAACTAGAACTGAGGAAAATAGAGGGGAGAGAAAGAGAGGTCTTTGTGCCAAAAAGAAAACAATGAAGAAGTGAGTTGTTACATAAGATGGAGAGGAGAGGAGAGGAGAGGAGAGGAGAGGAGAGGAGAGGAGAGGAGAGGAGAGGAGAGGAGAGGAGAGGAGAGGAGAGGAGAGGAGAGGAGGAGAGAATGAGAGGAGAGGAGAGGAAGAGAGGAGAGGAGAGAAGGGGATGAGAGGAAAGGGGAGGCGAGAGAAAGGGAGAGGAGGAGGGGAGGGGAGAGGAGGAGGGGAGAGGACAGGGGAGGAGTAAAGGAGGACTGTGCCCCATCTGGGTTAAAATGATGAAGGGGATAACACTTTATGTAGGTAGACTATCTACAGATATCAGTAACATATCACCTCTGTTGACTTTCAAGGAAGACTGTAGTCCATCTACAGATGTTCAACAAGGAAGACTAGTCCATCTGTAGATGTTCAACCAGGTAGACTGTAGTCCATCTATACTGTAGGTGTTCAACCAGGTAGACTGTAGTCCATCTATACAGTAGATGTTCAACCAGGTAGACTGTAGTCCATCTATACTGTAGGTGTTCAACCAGGTAGACTGTAGTCCATCTATACTCTATGTTCAACCAGGTAGACTGTAGTCCATCTATACTGTATGTTGAACCAGGTAGACTGTAGTCCATCTATACTGTAGATGTTCAACCAGGTAGACTGTAGTCCATCTATACTGTAGATGTTCAACCAGGTAGACTGTAGTGCATCTATAGATGTTCAACCAGGTAGACTGTAGTCCATCTATACTGTAGGTGTTCAACCAGGTAGACTGTAGTCCATCTATAGATGTTCAACCAGGTAGACTGAGTCACTGGCTTGCTGGTGCTCTTTCATGCCGTCCCTAGGAGGGGTGCGTCACTTGAGTGGGTTGAGTTACTGACGTGATCTTCCTGTCTGGGTTGGCGCCCCCCCTTGGTTTGTGCTGTGGTGGAGACCTTTGTGGGCTATACTCGGCCTTGTCTCAGGATTGTAAGTTGGTGGTTGAGGATTTCCCTCTAGTGGTGCGGGGGCTGTGCTTTGGCAAAGTGGGTGGGGTTATATCCTTCCTATTTGGCCCTGTCCGGGGGTTTCTTCGGATGGGGCCACAGTGTCTCCTGACCGCTCCTGTCTCAGCCTCCAGTATTTATGCTGCAGTAGTTTGTGTCGGGGGGCTAGGGTCAGTTGGTTACCTGGAGTACTTCTCCTGTCTTATCCAGTGTCCTGTGTGAATTTAAGTATGCTCTCTCTAATTCTCTCGTTCTCTCTTTCTTTCTCTCGGAGGACCTGAGCCCTAGGACCATACGTCGGGACTACCGGCCGTGGTGACTCCTTGCTGTCCCCAGTCCGCCTGGCCTTGCTGCTATTCCAGTTTCAACTGTTCTGCCTGCGGTTATGGAACCCCTACCTGTCCCAGACCTGCTGTTTTCAACTCTTAATGATCGGCTATGAAAAGCCAACTGAGATTTATTCCTGATTATTATTTGACCATGCTTGTCATTTATGGAAATTTTGAAAATCTTGGCTCTCTCTAATTTTCTCCTTCTCTCTTTCTTTCTCTCGGAGGACCTGGGCCCTAGGACCATGCGTCGGGACTGCCGCCCGTGGTGACTCCTTGCTGTCCCCAGTCCGCCTGGCCTTGCTGCTATTCCAGTTTCAGCTGTTCTGCCTGCGGTTATGGAACCGCCACCTGTCCCAGACCTGTTGTTTTTCAACTCTTGATGATCGGCTATGAAAAGCCAACTGAAAATTATTCATGATTATTATTTGACCATGCTTGTCACTTATGAACATTTTTGAACATCTTGGCATAGTTCTGTTATAATCTCTGGTTCCTCTCTAGGTTTCTTCCTAGGTTTTGGCCTTTCTAGGGAGTTTTTCCTAGCCACCGTGCTTCTACACCTGCATTACTAGCTGTTTGGGGTTTTAGGCTGGGTGTCTGTACAGCACTTCGAGATATTAGCTGATGTACGAAGGGCTATATAAAATAAAATTGATTGATTGATTGATAGACTGTAGTCCATCTATACTGTAGGTGTTCAACCAGGTAGACTGTAGTCCATCTATACTGTAGATGTTGAACCAGGTAGACTGTAGTCCATCTATAGATGTTCAACCAGGTAGACTGTAGTCCATCTATACTGTAGATGTTCAACCAGGTGGACTGTAGTCCATCTATAGATGTTCAACCAGGTAGACTGTAGTCGATCTATACTGTAGGTGTTCAACCAGGTAGACTGTAGTCCATCTATACTGTAGATGTTCAACCAGGTAGACTGTAGTCCATCTATACTGTAGATGTTCAACCAGGTGGACTGTAGTCCATCTATAGATGTTCAACCAGGTAGACTGTAGTCCATCTATACTGTTGATGTTCATCCATCTGTAGACTTTTCAACAGCATATCCCCCCCACCTCCTAAGAGCAGAGCCTCAGCCCTCAGGTTAATGATGGGTGTGGAGCAGTGAGACACACACACACACACACACACACTCACACACACACACACACACACACACACACACACACACACACACACACACACACACACACACACACACACACACACACACACACACACACACACACACACACACACACACACACACACACACACACACACACAGAGTGAACTGTGGAGGACTCCTCCTATGGTTGTGGTGCAGCTGTGTTTATATGACTGGTAGAGGCCAGAACAGAGAACCCTGTGTGTGTGTGTGTGTGTGTGTGTGTGTGTGTGTGTGTGTGTGTGTGTGTGTGTGTGTGTGTGTGTGTGTGTGTGTGTGTGTGTGTGTGTGTGTGTGTGTGTGTGTCCTACAGAGAACACACACCCATCGCGGGGCCAGTCTGCACGTGGACCAGCTAGACCAACACTTCCTTTACACATTCTAGAACATATTACACTTCCTCTGACGGTGTAAACCCTTCTAGCTGTACAGTGAGGACCTGATGTCAGATACAATCCTCTGTGTTAGAACTCATTTCTTCTGAACTGCTACTAGCGCTGAGCAATTAACTGACATTTCTGTTATTTTCCGTTTTTTTTTTAACAACTTCTTTACCGACGTCGGTTCAATTATAATTGTTTCTGAGTCTCAATGTGCAGTTTCTCTAGAGATACATCAGATTAAGGCCAAACTACGTGATGTAGTAGGGAGTTGTAGTTCCCAACAAACTACGTGATGTAGTAGGGAGTTGTAGTTCCCAACAGGCCAATATCCTACATATTTCATATATTTAAAAATACAAAATGGATCATACGGGGATGATTTCTGCATTTTAAAAGTTACATATCTTGAAAACTTGATTGCTGACAAGCAAAACATTTTGGGGAATATATCAACAATGGACTAATGAAACAAATACCACAAGATTGTTTGTTTAAACAGAAAGACAAGATGGAGGAAGATAGAGGAAGAGAAAAACCAAAACAACCAAAACAAGAAATCATCTAAACAAGTAGTAGAGTGTGTAGTTAAATATGTGTCAAAATAATAATTATATATACAAGTAGTAGAGTGTGTAGTTAAATATGTGTCAAAATAATAATTATATATATATACACCACCGTTCAAAAGTTTAGGGTCAATGTCCTTTAAAATAACACCTACAATATAGATGGACTACAGTCTACCTGGTAGAGTGTGTAGTACACCACCGTTCAAAAGTTTGGGGTCACTTAGAAATGTCCTTGTTTTCGAAAGAAAAGCACATTTTTTGGTCCATTAAAATAGCGTCAAATTGATCAGAAATGCAGTGTAGACATTGTTAATATTGTAAATGACTATTGTAGCTGGAAACGGCAGATTTTTAATGGAATATCTACATAGCCGTACAGAGGCCCATTATCAGCAACCATCACTCCTGTGTTCCAATGGCACATTGTGTTAGCTGATCCAAGTTTATAATTTTAAAAGGCTAATTGATCATTAGAAAACCATTTTGCAATTATGTTAACACAGTTGAAAACTGTTGTTCTGATTAAAGAAGCAATAAAACTGGCCTTCTTTAGACTAGTTGAGTATCTGGAGCATCAGCATTTGTGGGTTCGATTACAGGCTCAAAATGGCCAGAAACAAAGAACTTTCTTCTGAAACTCGTCAGTCTATTCTTGTTCTGAGAAATGACGGCTATTCCATGCGAGAAATTGACAAGAAACTGAAGATCTCGTACAGCGCTGTGTACTACTCCCTTCACAGAACAACGCAAACTGGCTCTAACCAGAATAGAAAGAGGAGGGGGAGGCCCCGGTAGACAACTGAGCAAGACGACAAGTACATTAGAGTGTCTAGTATGAGAAACAGATGCCTCACAAGTCCTCAACTGGCAGCTTCATTAAAAAGTACCCGAAAAACACCAATCTCAACGTCAACAGTAAAGGAGGTGACTCTGGGATGCTGGCCTTCTAGGCAGAGTTGCAAAGAAAAAGCCATATCACAGACTGACCAATAAAAATAAGCTTTTGAACGTGTGTGTATATGAATATGTGGTGTGTGTGATGTGGTGTGTGTGTGTGTGTGTGTGTGTGTGTGTGTGTGTGTGTGTGTGTGTGTGTGTGTGTGTGTGTGTGTGTGTGTGTGTGTGTGTGTGTGTGTGTGTGTGTGTGTGTGTGTGTGTGTGTGTGTGTGTGTGTGTGTGTATATGACTATGTCTCACTGTAGGAAGCCATAAACAGAGAAACAGATAGCGAGCTACACCAGCCAACTTAATGTGTGACAACACACACACACACACACACACACACACACACACACACACACACACACACACACACACACACACACACACACACACACACACACACACACACACACACACCAGCCCCCCACCCCCTCCTCTTCCCACTACTCACTGTGTGACGTTGTGGGCCAGCAGGAGGCGTAGGGGGTCATTGCGGACCACGGCCAGGTCTCCCCCTGTGGAGGAGCACTGTCGCCTGGCTTCAGACCAGCTGAACTCCCCTGGAACCAACTGGAAGCACTGGGACGAGTCTGCATGGAACACCGCATCCCTGGGACAATATGGTGTGGCTGGGGGGGGGGGGGGGGGGGGGGGGGGACGAGAGGAGAGAGATCAATGTTATTTGTTGTAAATAACACAACTGTGCTGTTTCTGTGTGCCGTTTCCTTCCAATGTAAGATAATACCTCGTCATGCCAACAAAACGTGATGAATTGAGAAAGAGGAGAGAGAGAGAGGAAGAAGGAAGGGCAGAGATGGTGAAAGAACGAGTGACAGAAAAAGAGAGAGAGGGAGAAGGTAAACGTTATCTTTTAACATTCAATTTTTTGTTTACTTTCGCTCTGCCAATGAAATGTTGACTTTTTCTCACAGACACAAAGTATAATTTCAATTTGGGCTTTTAGAGGCTGAGAGAGAAACAAGACACAGACCCAATAATGTACATATCAACGAGGCAGAGATGAAGAGAGAGAGAGAGAGAGAGAGAGAGAAGAGAGATAGAGAGAGAAGAGAGAGAGAGATATAGAGAGAAGAGAGAGATAGAGAGAAAGAGATATAGAGAGAAGAGAGAGAGAGAGAAGAGAGATGGATAGATAGAAGAGATAGAGAGAGAGAGATATAGAGAGAAGAGAGAGATAGAGAGAAGAGAGAGAGAGATATAGAGAGAAGAGAGAGAGAGGAGAGATAGAGAGAAGAGAACGTTCTAATATGTGACAGCCAGACAGCCAGACTAAAGCATTACTTTAAGACTACCTGCCACTGTATTCCAGACAGCCAGACTAAAGCATTACTTTAAGACTACCTGCCACTGTATTCCAGACAGCCAGACTAAAGCATTACTTTAAGACTACTTGCCACTGTATTCCAGACAGCCAGACTAAAGCATTACTTTAAGACTACTTGCCACTGTATTCCAGACAGCCAGACTAAAGCATTACTTTAAGACTACCTGCCACTGTATTCCAGACAGCCAGACTAAAGCATTACTTTAAGACTACCTGCCACTGTATTCCAGACAGCCAGACTAAAGCATTACTTTAAGACTACCTGCCACTGTATTCCAGACAGCCAGACTAAAGCATTACTTTAAGACTACCTGCCACTGTATTCCAGACAGCCAGACTAAAGCATTACTTTAAGACTACCTGCCACTGTATTCCAGACAGCCAGACTAAAGCATTACTTTAAGACTACCTGCCACTGTATTCCAGACAGCCAGACTAAAGCATTACTTTAAGACTACTTGCCACTGTATTCCAGACAGCCAGACTAAAGCATTACTTTAAGACTACTTGCCACTGTATTCCAGACTAAAGTGACGCGTCTCTGTTTTTCATCCCCACCCTGTCCTCTAACGCCAGCCTCTCTCTCTACCTCCCTCTTCCTCTTCTCTCTAATTTACTTTATTCTCTGGTTTGTATTGAGGCCAGCCTCTCTCTCTTCCCTCGTCTTCCTCTTCTCTCTCATTTACTATATTCTCTGGTTTGTAGTGAGGCCAGCCTCTCTCTCTACCCTCGTCTTCCTCTTCTCTCTCCTTTACTATATTCTCTGGTTTGTAGTGAGGCCAGCCTCTCTCTGTACCCTCGTCTTCCTCTTCTCTCTCCTTTACTATATTCTCTGGTTTGTAGTGAGGCCAGCCTCTCTCTCTACCTCCGTCTTCCTCTTCTCTCTCCTTTACTTTATTCTCTGGTTTGTAGTGCGGCCAGCCTCTCTAACTCAGAGCCATTGATGGACACACCAGAGTTGAAGAGAAACAGAGGAGAGAACAGAATATGAAAGAGAGAAAACTTCACAGGCACTCACAGAGGGAGGACGAGACTGTGTGTGTGTGTGTGTGTTCTGACCTCTGGCGGCCTCCTGTCCGTCCTTAGTGATCCTCCAGTCCACCGCCACGCCCTCGCCCCCCCAGCTGACCAGTCTTACCGCCAGGCTCTGATTGGCTACGGTCAGCGGTGGGCAGTGCAGCTCCAACCGAGGGGGCAGAGTCACTCTCACCTCCATGCGTGCACACACCTGGACACCCACGTGCATGCACACACACATATTCTGGTAAATTCACACACATCCAAGCATGGGTTTTGTGTATTGTGTGTACTGTAACTTACAGTGTACAAGACTAAAAAGGTTTTCAGCTCTTTAACATCCAAGGTAAGAATGATAGAATTACCTCTAGAATGATAGAATTACCTCTAGAATGATAGAATGATAGAATTACCTCTAGAATGATAGAATTACCTCTAGAATGATAGAATGATAGAATTACCTCTAGAATGATGAATTACCTCTAGAATGATAGAATTACCTCTAGAATGATAGAATTACCTCTAGAATGATAGAATGACAGAATTACCTCTAGAATGATAGAATTACCTCTAGAATGATAGAATTACCTCTAGAACAATAAAAACGATAGAATTACCTCTAGAACAATAGAAACTATATAATTACCTCTAGAACGATAGAATTACCTCTAGAATGATAGAATTACCTCTAGAATGATGAATTACCTCTAGAATGATAGAATTACCTCTAGAATGATAGAATTACCTCTAGAATGATAGAATGACAGAATTACCTCTAGAATGATAGAATTACCTCTAGAATGATAGAATTACCTCTAGAACAATAAAAACGATAGAATTACCTCTAGAACAATAGAAACTATATAATTACCTCTAGAACGATAGAATTACCTCTAGAATGATAGAATTACCTCTAGAATGATAGAACGATAGAATTACATCTAGAATGAAAGAATTACCTCTAGAATGATAGAATTACCTCTAGAATGATAGAATGATAGAATTACCTCTAGAATGATAGAATGATAGAATTACCTCTAGAACGATAGAATTACCTCTATAATGATAGAATTACCTCTAGAATGATAGAACGGTAGCATTACCTCTAGAATGATAGAACTAAATGATTACCTCGAGAATGATAGAACTAAATGATTACCTCTAGAATGATAGAATTACCTCTAGAATGATAGAATTACCTCTAGAATGATAGAATTACCTCTAGAATGATAGAATTACCTCTAGAATGATAGAATGACAGAATTACCTCTAGAATGATAGAATTACCTCTAGAATGATAGAATTACCTCTAGAATGATAGAATTACCTCTAGAATGATAGAATTACCTCTAGAATGATAGAACGATAGAATTACATCTAGAATGAAAGAATTACCTCTAGAATGATAGAATTACCTCTAGAACAATAAAAACGATAGAATTACCTCTAGAACAATAGAAACGATATAATTACCTCTAGAACGATAGAATTACCTCTAGAACGATAGAATTACCTCTAGAATGATAGAATTACCTCTAGAACGATAGAACTAAATGATTACCTCTAGAATGATAGATCTAAATGATTACCTCTAGAATGATAGAACGATAGAATTACCTCTAGAACAATAGAAACGATATAATTACCTCTAGAACGATAGAATTACCTCTAGAATGATAGAATTACCTCTAGAATGATAGAATTACCTCTAGAACGATAGAACTAAATGATTACCTCTAGAATGATAGAACTAAATGATTACCTCTAGAATGATAGAACTAAATGATTACCTCTAGAACGATAGAACTAAATGATTACCTCTAGAATGATAGAACTAAATGATTACCTCTAGAATGATATACAGTGATCCCTCGCCACTTCGCGGTTCACTTATCGCGGATTCGCTATTTCGCGGATTTTCATAATGCATATTTTTTTTTTTTTTGGTGCATTGTGCTCTGCATTCTGATTCGCTAAAAACTCACTCCCGCTTCTTGTATCAAAACATGCTACGAATTGTGCTATCATTTTGTCGTCTCGTGCAGTTATGTGTACGTACATAAAACAGCTTGGCAAATTTACATTAAGTTGGCCAAATTATCTTGTAATTTCGAACATCTCCTAAACCCATAATGTCGACGAAACGGCCTACACGTGAGTCACTGTATTTGTATACATGTAATAGTTGCTAATTGTAAAAATAAAAAAAGTTTTCTATTTCGCGGATTTCACTTATCGCGGGTCATTTTCGGAACGTAACCCCCGCGATAAACGAGGGATTACTGTAATTACCTCTAGAATGATATAATTACCTCTAGAATGATAGAATTACCTCTAGAACGATAGAATTACCTCTAGAATGATAGAACTAAATAATTACCTCTAGAATGATAGATCTAAATGATTACCTCTAGAATGATGGAATGATAGAATTACCTCTAGAATGATAGAACTAAATGATTACCTCCTTGGGTCCGGCCCAGGCGGTGACACTGACAGGGTAGCGCCCAGGGACAGCGTATTTATGACGCGTTGTCATGTCGACCGTTTCCGTAGCGTTGACCCGGGGTGAAAGGTCACCGAAGTCCCAGGAGAGAGTGACAGGGGTCACCGAAGAGAGGATGGACAGATGAGCGGAGGAGTGGACGCTGACGGGAGGGAAAGGAGGGAGAGACGCAGTGAAGTCCACCACAAAGACGTCATGGGCCAACGTCCAACCACATTCCTTTAACCAATCAGAACAAAGTTGGAGTTAGTCCCACCACATTCCTTTAACCAATCAGAACAAAGTTGGAGTTAGTCCCACCACACTACTTTAACCAATCAGAACAAAGTTGGAGTTAGTCCCACCACACTACTTTAACCAATCAGAACAAAGTTGGAGTTAGTCCCACCACACTACTTTAACCAATCAGAAGACAGCTACAGTTGGTATCACAGTACTTTGTAAATCACAATACTGAGCTGCTACATCTGTCCTGTACGTTACTATGTACACTGCTTTCAGAAAGAATTCATACCCCTCGACTTATTACACATTTTGTTGTGTTACAGCCTTTAAAATGACTACACACAATACCCTATAATGACAAATGGAAATACATGCTTTTACATCATTTTGCAAGTTTATTTTAAATGAAATACTCTAATATATCATTTACATAAGTATTCACACCCCTGAGTCAATACTTTGTAGAAACACCTTTGGCAGCGATTACAGCTGTGAGTCTTCCTGGGAAAGTCTCTAAGAGCTTTGCACATCTGGATTGTACAATATTTGTTCTGTCAAGTTGGTTGTTGATCATTGCTAGACAGACATTTTCAAGTCTTGCCATAGATTTTCAAGCCGATTGATGACAAAACCTGTAACTAGGCCACTCAGAAACATTCAATGTCGTCTTGGTAACCAACTCCAGTGTATATTTGGCCTTGTGTTTTAGATTACTGTCCTGCTAAAAGGTGAATTAATCTCCCAGTGTCTGGTGTAAAGCAGACTGAACCAGGTTTTCCTCTAGGATTTTGCTTAGCTCTATTCCATTTATTTTTATCCTAAAAAAACTCCCTAGTCCTCGCCGATGACAAGCATAGCCATAACATGATGCAGCCACCCAAAAAAGTCAAACTTAAAAAAAGTTGTATATACAGTATATGAAGCGTGGTACTCAGTGATATGTTGTGTTGGATTTCCCCCAAACATAACGCTTTGTATTCCGGACAAAGTTTATTTCTTTGCCACGTTTTTTTGCAATTTTACTTTAGTGCCATATTGCAAACAGGATGCATGTTTTAGATTTTTTTTTAAATGTAAGAGACCTTTTCACTGTCATTTAGGTTAGTATTGTGGAGTAACTATGTTGGAGTAACAATGTTGTTGATCCGTCCTCAGTTTTCTCCTATCACAGCTAGTAAACTCTGTAACTGTTCTAAAGTCACCATTGGCCTCACTGTGAAATCCCTGAGCGGTTTCCTTCCTCTCCGGCAACTGAGTTAGGAAGGACGCCTGTATCTTTATAGTGACTGGGCGTATAGATACACCATCCAAAGTGTAACTAATAACTTTACCATACTCAAAAGGTACATTCAATGTATTTTTATTTATTTATATACACATCTACCAATAGGTGGCCTTCTTTGTAAGGCATTGGAAAACCTCCCTGGTCTTTGTGGTTGAATCTGTTTTGAAATTCACTGCTTGACTGAGGGACCTTACAGATAATTGTACGTGTGGGGTACAGCGATGAGGTAGTCATTAAAAAATCATGTTAAAGACTATTATTGCACACAGAGTGAGTTCATGCAACTTATTATGCGACTTGTTAAGCATATTTTTATTACTGAACGTATTAAGGCTTGTCATAGGAAAGTGGTTGAATAGTTATTGACTCAAGACATTTCAGCTTTGCATTTTAATTAATTAGTAAAAATGTCTAAAAACACAATTCCACTTTGACATTATGGGGTATTGTGGGTAGGCCAGTGACAAATCGCAGTGTAATCCATTTTAAATTCAGGCTGTAACATGTGGAAAAAGTCAAGGGGTGTGAATACTTTCTGAAGACACTGTACATGTACTAATGTAAATAGTTTTCAATAATAAAGTAATCAGGAAGTTATAACAAAAACAAGGAAGTAATCAGGAAGTTATAACAAAGACAAGGAAGTAATCAGGAAGTTATAACAAAAACAAGGGAGTAATCAGGACGTCATAACAAAAACAAGGAAGTAACCAGGAAGTTACAACAAAGAAAAAGTGATGAGGAAGTGGTTAGCCAGTGTCCGTCCACCTTCATGACGTGAGGCTTGGTGCAGGCAGCAGAGCACTGAGCTTCACTGATGCGGTTGGGTTCATAGTTGGTGCTGCAGAGACACTCCCTCCGGGCCCCCAGGCCCCCGTAGCGCTGGGAGGCCCCGTAACACACAGAGTTACACTCCTCCCGGGAGAAGTTACCCGGCGTGGACGAAGAGAAGATGACCAGCTCACTGCCTCCTCCGCTGTGGTCACTGTCCTCCAGACAGGCTGCATAGTTCAGACCTGGTTAATCAAGACATTCAGCAATCAACCAATCAATCAAGCAATACATCTAGAAATGAATTAATTACAACAACTGTGTATACTGTCCTCCAAACACACAGTATAGTTCACAGATCAATACTGTCCTCCAGACACACAGTATAGTTCACAGATCAATACTGTCCTCCAGACACACAGTATAGTTCACAGATCAATACTGTCCTCCAGACACACAGTATAGTTCACAGATCAATACTGTCCTCCAGACACACAGTATAGTTCACAGATCAATACTGTCCTCCAGACACACAGTATAGTTCACAGATCAATACTGTCCTCCAGACACACAGTATAGTTCACAGATCAATACTGTCCTCCAGACACACAGTATAGTTCACAGATCAATACTGTCCTCCAGACACACAGTATAGTTCACAGATCAATACTGTCCTCCAGACACACAGTATAGTTCACAGATCAATACTGTCCTCCAGACACACAGTATAGTTCACAGATCAATACTGTCCTCCAGACACACAGTATAGTTCACAGATCAATACTGTCCTCCAGACACACAGTATAGTTCACAGATCAATACTGTCCTCCAGACACACAGTATAGTTCACAGATCAATCAATTCAACAACTACTGCTGTGTGTGTTTCCCTGTGTGTCTTACCGCAGGTGAGCAGTGACACGTTGAGTAGTGGTTGGTCTCTCAGTTTGTGTGTGTGTGTGTGTGTGTGTGTGTGTGTGTGTGTGTGTGTGTGTGTGTGTGTGTGTGTGTGTGTGTGTGTGTGTGTGTGTGTGTGTGTGTGTGTGTGTGTGTGTGTGTGTGTGTGTGTGTGTGTGTGTTTCTCTGTGTGTGTTTCCCTGTGTGTCTTACCGCAGGTGAGCAGTGACACGTTGAGTAGTGGTTGCTGTCTCAGGTCGGGCGGTTGGACACAGAGCATGTTCTCTGGGTGACTTACCGCAGGTGAGCAGTGACACGTTGAGTAGTGGTTGGTGTCTCAGGTCGGGCGGTTGGACACAGAGCATGTTCTCTGGGTGACGCACCCGCACTCCCCTCTCCTGAAGCCAGCTCACCAACCGGAATAACTTACAGTCACACACAAACGGGTTGCTGCTTAAGTCACTGTGGAGGAGGGAGGAGAAAGGGAGGAGAGGGGGAGGGAGGGAAAGAGAGAGGAGGGAGGAGAAAGGGAGGAGAGGGATGGGAGGAGAGAAGAGAGGGAGGAGAGGGGGAGGGAGGGAAAGAGAGAGGAAGGGAGGAGAAAGGGAGGAGAGGGATGGGAGGAGAGAAGAGAGGGAGGAGAGGGGGAGGGAGGGAAAGAGAGAGGAAGGGAGGAGAAAGGGAGGAGAGGGATGGGAGGAGAGAAGAGAGGGAGGAGAGGGGGAGGGAGGGAAAGAGAGAGGAAGGGAGGAGAAAGGGAGGAGAGGGATGGGAGGAGAGAAGAGAGGGAGGAGAGGGGAGGGAGGGAA
>NC_092087.1:89948097-89983097 GCF_045679555.1 Salvelinus alpinus | reverse complement strand
GTGGTATGCTAACTTATCGATTTATTGTGTTTTCGCTGAAAAACGCTTAGAAAATCTGAAATATGGTCTGAAATCACAAGAACTGGGTCTTTCCATTGCTATGCTTTGTCTATTTTTATGAAATGTTTTATGATGAGTAAATTGGTCATACACGTTGCTCTATCTAGTAATTCTAGTCGATTTGTGATGGTCGGTGCAATTGTAAACTGTGATTTCTACCTGAAATATGCACTTTTTTCTAACAACACCTATCCTATACCATAAATATGTTATCAGACTGTCATCTGAAGAGGTTTTTTATAGGTTATTGGCTATCAATATCTTAGTTTAGCCGAATTGGTGATAGCACCTGAAGGAGTAAGAAACTGATGGAGTTAGAAAAGTGGTGTATTTTGCTAACGTGTTTAGCTAATAGATTTACATATTGTGTCTTCCCTGTAAAACATTTTAAAAATCTGAAATGGTGGCTTTATTCACAAGATCTGTATCTTTCATCTGGTGTCTTGGACTTGTGATTTAATGATATTTAGATGCTACTATCTACTTGTGAAGCTATGCTAGCTATGCTAATCAGTGTGTGGGGGGGGTGGGGGGTGATCCCGGACCCGGGGTAGAGGCTCGTGAAAGGTTAACAACTGTCCCCCGGGTGCTGATGACGTGGACCCCCATTAACAACAGCCTCCCCGCACCTCTCTGACTCAGAGGGCTTGGGGTTAAATGTGGGACACACATTCCGGTTCAACTGACTAGGAATCCCCCTCCATCCATCCACTAATGAAGACAGACATACAGCCCTAATGGGTCCAGACACAGAACAAACACTAGGATCACTGCTTTACCACACCTGCTCTGTGGGACTACAGGGAGACACCTGCTCTGTGGGACTACAGGGAGACACCTGCTCTGTGGGACTACAGGGAGACACCTGCTCTGTGGGACTACAGGGAGAAACCTGCTCTGTGGGACTACAGGGAGACACCTGCTCTGTGGGACTACAGGGAGACACCTGCTCTGTGGGACTACAGGGAGAAACCTGCTCTGTGGGACTACAGGGAGACACCTGCTCTGTGGGACAACAGGGAGACACCTGCTCTGTGGGACTACAGGGAGACACCTGCTCTGTGGGACTACAGGGAGACACCTGCTCTGTGGGACTACAGGGAGACACCTGCTCTGTGGGACTACAGGGAGACACCTGCTCTGTGGTACTACAGGGAGACACCTGCTCTGTGGGACTACAGGGAGACACCTGCTCTGTGGGACTACAGGGAGACACCTGCTCTGTGGGACTACAGGGAGACACCTCCTCTGTGAGACTACAGGGAGACACCTGCTCTGTGGGACTACAGGGAGAAACCTGCTCTGCGGGACTACAGGGAGACACCTGCTCTGTAGGACTACAGGGAGAAACCTGCTCTGCGGGACTACAGGGAGACACCTGCTCTGAGGGACTACAGGGAGACACCTGCTCTGCGGGACTACAGGGAGACACCTGCTCTGTAGGACTACAGGGAGACACCTGCTCTGTGGGACTACAGGGAGACACCTGCTCTGTGGGACTACAGGGAGAAACCTGCTCTGTGGGACTACAGGGAGACACCTGCTCTGTGGGACAACAGGGAGACACCTGCTCTGTGGGACTACAGGGAGACACCTGCTCTGTGGGACTACAGGGAGACACCTGCTCTGTGGGACTACAGGGAGACACCTGCTCTGTGGGACTACAGGGAGACACCTGCTCTGTGGTACTACAGGGAGACACCTGCTCTGTGGGACTACAGGGAGACACCTGCTCTGTGGGACTACAGGGAGACACCTGCTCTGTGGGACTACAGGGAGACACCTCCTCTGTGAGACTACAGGGAGACACCTGCTCTGTGGGACTACAGGGAGAAACCTGCTCTGCGGGACTACAGGGAGACACCTGCTCTGTAGGACTACAGGGAGAAACCTGCTCTGCGGGACTACAGGGAGACACCTGCTCTGAGGGACTACAGGGAGACACCTGCTCTGCGGGACTACAGGGAGACACCTGCTCTGTAGGACTACAGGGAGACACCTGCTCTGTGGGACTACAGGGAGACACCTGCTCTGTGGGACTACAGGGAGACACCTGCTCTGAGGGACTACAGGGAGACACCTGCTCTGAGGGACTACAGGGAGACACCTGCTCTGAGGGACTACAGGGAGACACCTGCTCTGAGGGACTACAGGGAGACACCTGCTCTGTGGGACTACAGGGAGACACCTGCTCTGTGGGACTACAGGGAGACATCTGCTCTGTGGGACTACAGGGAGACATCTGATCTGTGGGACTACAGGGAGACACCTGCTTTGTAGGAGAGAGAAAGAAGGGAGGATGAGAGGGAGGAGGGAAATAGAAGTCAATTTGACTTCCTCGACACGTCTCATCGTAAGACACAATGTGTATAAATGTGGAAAGTCCTACACACCTGCAACGAGCTCTACATCAGTTCAGTCACACTCAGAGACCAGCTCGCTATACATGGAAATGTCATCTGATGTGTGTGTGTCCATGCGCAAGTGTTTCCAGTGTGTGTGAGTGAATGAGTGAGTGAGTGAGTGAGTGAGTGAGTGAGTGAGTGAGTGTGCAGGCAAGGGCGGCCATTCCCAAAAGGAAACATCTGCACATTCCAGACGAGCTCTGTAAGAGAGCGGGAAGAGAGAGAGAGAGAGAGGGGGAGAGAGAGAGAGAGAGAGGGGGAGAGAGAGGGAGGGAGAGAGAGAGGGGGGGGAGAGAGAGGGAGGGAGAGAGAGGGGGGGGGGGGAGAGGTGGAGACAGAGAGGGGGGAAGAGAGCAACATATCCTCCAGAAAGACTGAAGAGAAAGGGGGGGGGGGTGGTCTGGCGGCTGTCTTGGGGCCTTGTGGCTTGGTCACCGCTCTGTTCTGGTGCTCTGTTAAACTCATTACTATTGGGGAGTAGTGTGCTGCCCCTCCTATTCTAGTTGATGATTAGGAGAGATCCTAGCTGGTGTTACCACTGTCCCCTTTCTATAAAACTCTCTCTCCTCTCTCTCTCTCTCTCTCTCTCTCTCTCTCTCTCTCTCTCTCTCTCTCTCTCTCTCTCTCTCTCTCTCTCTCTCTCTCTCTCTCTCTCTCTCTCTCTCTCTCTCTCTCTCTCTCACACACACACACATGACATGCGGTCAGGGTAACAGTCACAGTGCCTGTGAAAATGAATAAAAAAATGAAATAAAAAATGTATATATTACACCACCGTTCAAAAGTTTGGGGTCACTCAGAAATGTCCTTGTTTTTGAAAGAAAAGCACATTTTCTGTCCATTTAAAATAACGTCAAATTGATCAGAAATACAGTGTAGACATTGTTAATGTTGTAAATGACTATTGTAGCTGGAAATGGCTGATTTTTTATGGAATATCTACAAAGGCCATTATCAGCAACCATCACTCCTGTATTCCAATGGCATGTTGTGTTAGCTAATCCAAGTTTATCATTTTAAAAAGGCTAATTGATCATTAGAAAACCCTTTTGCAATTATGTTAGCACAGCTGAAAACTGTTGTTCTGATTAAAGAAGCAATAAAACTGGCCTTCTTTAGACTAGTTGTAAATCCCAATCCACTGTATGCCACATAGGTTTGTAACTAATAAATTCTCTACGATGTAGTTTTATTTGCTAGCAGAGGATGTTAAACAATACTGTGTGTGTGTGTGTGTGTGTGTGTGTGTCTGTGTGATTGTTTTCTGTTGTCACAAGAGACAGGGGGGGAGGAGACGGTGAATTGTTTGGAAGGTTCTGTTCTGACGTCCACAGAGCCGGAACTGCTGACCGTTCAGAAGAAACAGCCAAAGGTGTCTGTCGTGTTCCGTCTTCTGAATCTGATATGGAAGACGGAAAATCCAAACGAGAGCTCGGTGTTCTCGGGCAAGAGCTCGGTGTGGATGTTCTCGGGCAAGAGCTCGGTGTGGATGTTCTCGGGCAAGAGCTCGGTGTGGATATTTGCACACTCGGTGTGGATATTTGTCCACAGAGCCCTCTGTGTGTTCCTACGGCGAGGACAAGACAAGGACCGTGCCGCTGACGGAGGCCAGCGGTGTTCTGCAGCACATGGAGCGCCTGGCCGTAGCATCAACAACAGCGGAAGTTCAAGGGCGGGAAAAGAAGGTCAGTTGTACACCGGAAATTAAATACCACACTAGTTTTAACTAAGAGGTTCAAGACTCAAATGAACTTTCAGAATCAAGTAATTGACAGGTGACAGTTTATTTACTCACTACTTAACAGGTAAAGAGGGAAATGGAGAATGCACTCTTTTGTGTATTTTGTTTGAGGAGCTATCCTCACGTAGCCTCACCCTGCAAAGGAATGACCTGATCCTCCCTCAAGCCACACCAGAGTTGAGGAAGACAGTGACTAGACTGGAAGCACTAAAGCTTCGAGCAAAGGCAGGAGGCATGCTGGAGAAGATCCAGACCCACGCTTGCTCAGCAGCAGGGTGATGAGAGGAGATTCCAGGTGTGTTAGGATGAGAGCTTGTTAGGATGTAAGAGATTATTAAAATCGATGATTAAGACAGAATCTCAGTGTGAGAATCAATGTATTCGTTGCCCAATAGAACGATTTGAGGATAAGGAGGGAAATGCAGTGGAGAAGTCTTTACATGTTTTTTATGGGAGACAGACAAATGGCCAGACATTTCATTGTGTGTTGGTGTGTGTCTCTGTGTGTGTGTGTGTGTGTGTGTCATTTCTGTTAAAGGGAATAACACTGAAGGGGAATCTGAGAGGCTTCACGGACCTCACCAATCCCCAGCTGAAGCAGCACATGGAGGCAGCCATCAACATGGGCGTGGATGATCTCAAAGCCAGGTTTGGTGGTTTGCTGAAGGATGAGGGTGTTCAGACCCCAGTGGAGTCTTTCAGAGTGCTAAACCCTGACACATGACCAGAAGACCAGGCCTTCTCACCTTTGGCGATGATGGTGTGGCAGACCTGACGAGGCATTTCAAGGAGCCTCTAGAGAGGTAAGAATGTATTTGACTCTGCATGGCCATATGAGACAATGCTATGTTGGCATATTTGCAAACGGGGGGTCAACGTGTGCTTTGGGTCCAGTAGGCACGGGGGGTCAACGTGTGCTTTGGGTCCAGTAGGCACGGGGGGTCAACGTGTGCTTTGGGTCCAGTAGGCACGGGGGGTCAACGTGTGCTTTGGGTCCAGTAGGCACGGGGGGTCAACGTGTGCTTTGGGTCCAGTAGGCACGGGGGGTCAACGTGTGATTTGGGTCCAGTAGGCACGGGGGGTCAACGTGTCCTTTGGGTCCAGTAGGCACGGGGGGGTCAACGTGTGCTTTGGGTCCAGTAGGCGCGGGGGGTCAACGTGTGCTTTGGGTCCAGTAGGCACGGGGGGGTCAACGTGTGCTTTGGGTCCAGTAGGCACGGGGGGGTCAACGTGTGATTTTGGTGGTATGTGCTGTTGCACAGATGTGTGTCCCTTAGTACACGCACACGCAGTATAAATATGTATGTAATAAATTGTTTGTTAATAAACTGTTACATTTTTCACTGTGCTTCTAAATTTCTTTGTGTGCTCCTACATTTCTTCATTTAGGAGCGCATGTACTCCTTGTGTAAAAAGATAGCATAGAGCCCTGCATTTACAACATTAATAATGTCTACACTGTATTTCTGAACAATTTGATGTTATTTTAATGAACACATTTTTTTTTTGCTTTTCTTTCAAAAACAAGGACATTTCTAAGTGACCCCAAACTTTTGAACAGTAGTGTACTTTTTATCAATAATTGTTTTGTCTGCATGATTAAAAAAAAAATCTGAACTAGTACTTCCACAATGTACAGTTCAACATGTGCCATGTACCTTTCCCCGCCCGTCAAACTCCAAACTCAATGTACCATGTACCTTTCCCCGCCCTTCATTCTCCAAACTCAATGTGCCATGTACCTTTCCCCGCCGTTCAAACTCCAAACTCAATGTGTCATGTACCTTTCCCCGCCCTTCAAACTCCAAACTCAATGTGCCATGTACCTTTCCCCGCCCTTCAAACTCCAAACTCAATGTACCATGTACCTTTCCCCGCCCTTCAACCTCCAAACTCAATGTGCCATGTACCTTTCCCCGCCCTTCAACCTCCAAACTCAATGTGCCATGTACCTTTCCCCGCCCTTCAAACTCCAAACTCAATGTGCCATGTACCTTTCCCCGCCCTTCAAACTACACACTCAATGTGCCATGTACCTTTCCCCGCCCTTCAAACTCCAAACTCAATGTGCCATGTACCTTTCCCCGCCCGTCAAACTCCAAACTCAATGCATGTCCGTGAAAGGAGCGTTTCTCTACCTAACAGACGGCGAAAGGAGAGCGCTTCGCTGCCTTTCATGTGTCAGTATGCCCCATTCATTTTCATTGCACTCAAATGATAAATGACTTGCGTATTGGGGTGAAAAAAGTAATGAGATAGGCAGGAGGATAGGCAGGAGGATAGGCAGGAGGACAGGCAGGAGGACAGGCAGCGCTCCTCGACGTCACACGTCATCTGCCGGTTAAGTTTGTTTTACTGCTAAAGTAAGCTGATCAGGAAGGACGCGTAACATATTGCATCTGAAACAGTTTTCAAAGTAGGATTTTGTAGCGAAACGGGGCGTGATAAGGGAGGGGTGGCCAACACCTGAACTTCGGGACCTACATCAAAGGACGGGACAGAAAATAACCCAATCAGTTAAATGGGAGTGGTATCAACTGAAAGACTGTGTGGCTGCGCTGCTAGCCGCCGACTCCACTGCTTCCCCCACCTCCTGTTCTCCACCAGTGACCTCGTGTGGCCAGGAGTCTGTTACTGCGACCTGAACAACTAGCCTATAGCGCTGGGGGGGGTGGAGTCCTTCCTCAGGCACTGTTCAGAGTAGAAGTTCTGGATGGAGCAATCTACCCCTCCCTCTCGTTTGTTCCTGTGTGTGTGTGTGTGTGTGTGTGTGTGTGTGTGTGTGTGTGTGTGTGTGTGTGTGTGTGTGTGTGTGTGTGTGTGTGTGTGTGTGTGTGTGTGTGTGTGTGTGTGTGTGTGTGTGTGTGTGTGTGTGTGTGTGTGTGTGCGTTCCTACATTATTAGGACCACGATGTCCTGAATAGGTAGAAAACAAGTAACATTTAGAAAAGTCAGGACTTTTTCCATGTCCTGAATTTGTTAAGATGCGCTTTTAGGCTTAAGGGTAAGGTTTATAGTTAAGGGTTAGGGGTTAGGTTAGGGGTTAAGGGTTAGGTTTAGGTTTAGGTTTATGGTTAAGGGTAAGGTTTATGGTTAAGGTTAGGGGTTAATGGTTAGGTTTATGGTTAAGGTTATGGGTTAAGGGTTAGGTTTATGGTTAAGGTTATGGGTTAAGGGTTAGGTTTATGGTTAAGGTTAGGTTTATGCTTATGGTTAGGGGTTAAGGTTCAGGTTAGGTTTATGGTTAAGGTTAGGGGTTAAGGGTTAGGTTTATGGTTAAGGTTAGGGGTTAAGGGTTAGGTTTATGGTTAAGGTTAGGTTTATGCTTAAGGTTAGGGGTTAAGGTTCAGGTTAGGTTTATGGTTAAGGTTAGGTTTATGGTTAGGGTTAGGGGTTAAGGTTAGGGGTTAAGGTTAGGTTTATGGTTAAGGTTAGGTTGATGGTAAAGGTTAGGGACCGTGTATGTACGACTGTATAATGTGACCTGCTCCATGTCTATTAGCTAGCAGCAGAATGGCTCCTGTTCTCCCTGCTACATCCAGCACATATGGTTCTGCTTCACACACAGAAGTATGGGCAAGGATACACACACACACACACGGTCCTGTTTTAGTAACGGCGTGGCCGGGGCCAATGATCTAACCATTCCTTATAAGGGCTGTCTGGTGCCACTTATACTGGGCTGGAGAAGCACACAACTGGGACAACGAGAGAGAAAGTGGAGAGAGATAGAAAGTGGAGAGAGCAGAGAAAGTGGAGAGAGCAGAGAAAGTGGAGAGAGCGCAGAGAAAGTGGAGAGAGAGATAGAAAGTGGAGAGAGCAGAGAAAGTGGAGAGAGATAGAACGTGGAGAGAGCAGAGAAAGTGGAGAGAGATAGAAAGTAGAGAGAGCAGAGAAAGTGGAGAGAGCAGAGAAAGTGGAGAGAGCAGAGAAAGTGGAGAGAGATAGAAAGTGGAGAGAGCAGAGAAAGTGGAGAGAGCAGAGAAAGTGGAGAGAGCAGAGAAAGTGGAGAGAGCAGAGAAAGTGGAGAGATAGAAAGTGGAGAGAGCAGAGAAAGTGGAGAGAGAGATAGAAAGTGGAGAGAGCAGAGAAAGTGGAGAGAGATAGAAAGTGGAGAGAGCAGAGAAAGTGGAGAGAGAGATAGAAAGTGGAGAGAGCAGAGAAAGTGGAGAGAAAGATAGAAAGTGGAGAGAGCAGAGAGAGCAGAGAGAGATATAAAGTGGAGAGAGCAGAGAAAGTAGAGAGAGAGATATAAAGTGGAGAGAGCAGAGAAAGTGGAGAGAAAGATAGAAAGTGGAGAGAGCAGAGAGAGCAGAGGTGGAGAGAGAGCAGAGAGAGAAAGATAGAAAGTGGAGAGAGAGAGCAGAGAGAGAGAGATAGAAAGTGGAGAGAGAAAGAAAGTGGAGAGAGAGAGCAGAGAGAGCAGAGAGAGAGAGAGAGAGCAGAGAGCAGAGAGAGCAGAGAGAGAGAGAGCAGAGAGAGCAGAGGGCAGAGAGAGAGAGAGAGCAGAGAGAGAGAGAGCAGAGAGAGAGATGAATCCTCCATATGGGTTCTCATGTCAAGCTGTTTATAGCAACAACAAAAGAAACTTTTGAATTTGATGATGTATGGAGAGCTCTCTCTCCCCCTCTCTCCCTCCCCCCAGAGTAGAGGCACTCCCCTCCCTCCATGTTTTGTTTATGTTTGAGACTCAAAGCAGTGTGAAGATCAGCCAGAGCTGGAGGAGAAGGAGGGAAGAGACCCAGGGAGAACAATCACCCCACTGGAGGAGAAGGAGGGCAGAGACCCAGGGAGAACAATCACCCCACTGGAGGAGAAGGAGGGAAGAGACCCAGGGAGAACAATCACCCCACTGGAGGAGAAGGAGGGAAGAGACCCAGGGAGAACAATCACCCCACTGGAGGAGAAGGAGGGTAGAGACCCAGGGAGAACCGTAAGGCCCAACGACGGAGAACAATCACCCCACTGGAGGAGAAGGAGGGTAGAGACCCAGGGAGAACAATCACCCCACTGGAGGAGAAGGAGGGTAGAGACCCAGGGAGAACAATCACCCCACTGGAGGAGAAGGAGGGTAGAGACCCAGGGAGAACAATCACCCCACTGGAGGAGAAGGAGGTTAGAGACCCAGGGAGAACAATCACCCCACTGGAGGAGAAGGAGGGAAGAGACCCAGGGGAGAACAATCACCCCACTGGAGGAGAAGGAGGGTAGAGACCCAGGGGAGAACCGTTCTGCCCAGCGACGGAGAACAATCACCCCACTGGAGGAGAAGGAGGGTAGAGACCCAGGGGAGAACAATCACCCCACTGGAGGAGAAGGAGGGAAGAGACCCAGGGGAGAACCGTTCTGCCCAGCGACAGAGAACAATCACCCCACTGGAGGAGAAGGAGGGAAGAGACCCAGGGAGAACAATCACCCCACTGGAGGAGAAGGAGGGAAGAGACCCAGGGGAGAACAATCACCCCACTGGAGGAGAAGGAGGGAAGAGACCCAGGGAGAACAATCACCCCACTGGAGGAGAAGGAGGGCAGAGACCCAGGGAGAACAATCACCCCACTGGAGGAGAAGGAGGGAAGAGACCCAGGGGAGAACCGTTCTGCCCAGCGACAGAGAACAATCACCCCACTGGAGGAGAAGGAGGGTAGAGACCCAGGGAGAACAATCACCCCACTGGAGGAGAAGGAGGGAAGAGACCCAGGGGAGAACAATCACCCCACTGGAGGAGAAGGAGGGAAGAGACCCAGGGGAGAACAATCACCCCACTGGAGGAGAAGGAGGGAAGAGACCCAGGGGAGAACAATCACCCCACTGGAGGAGAAGGAGGGAAGAGACCCAGGGGAGAACCGTTCTGCCCAGCGACAGAGAACAATCACCCCACTGGAGGAGAAGGAGGGTAGAGACCCAGGGAGAACAATCACCCCACTGGAGGAGAAGGAGGGAAGAGACCCAGGGGAGAACAATCACCCCACTGGAGGAGAAGGAGGGTAGAGACCCAGGGGAGAACAATCACCCCACTGGAGGAGAAGGAGGGAAGAGACCCAGGGGAGAACAATCACCCCACTGGAGGAGAAGGAGGGAAGAGACCCAGGGGAGAACAATCACCCCACTGGAGGAGAAGGAGGGAAGAGACCCAGGGAGAACAATCACCCCACTGGAGGAGAAGGAGGGAAGAGACCCAGGGAGAACAATCACCGCACTGGAGGAGAAGGAGGGAAGAGACCCAGGGGAGAACAATCACCCCACTGGAGGAGAAGGAGGGAAGAGACCCAGGGGAGAACCGTTCTGCCCAGCGACAGAGAACAATCACCCCACTGGAGGAGAAGGAGGGTAGAGACCCAGGGAGAACAATCACCCCACTGGAGGAGAAGGAGGGAAGAGACCCAGGGAGAACAATCACCCCACTGGAGGAAAAGGAGGGAAGAGACCCAGGGGAGAACCGTTCTGCCCAGCGACGGAGAACAATCACCCCACTGGAGGAGAAGGAGGGAAGAGACCCAGGGGAGAACCGTTCTGCCCAGCGACGGAGAACAATCACCCCACTGTGGAGTGCCTCTACTCTAGACAGGTCACCCCTATCCGTTCCATCATGAAGCTCCAGCCACAGTGGCCAGTCTGCTCTCCCTGCCCAGGACAGCCCTCTTCTACATGGTCCCTGGGGACATGTGTACTTTCCCCATCATAGGACGGACAGGGAGCGAGAGAGGGGAAAAGAAGGAGGGAGGAAAGGAGGAGTGTGGATGAAGGAGATTGGCTGGGCCCTGCTCCGCAGGGCGGGTCAGTCTCTCTCTTCCTCTCGTCTTTAGAACATTCTGTCCATTCTGCTGCTCAGGCTGTCTGGAGTCCAGCTGGCAAGACAGCTGGGCAGCTGTGAGCAGTGATTTCACACACACTTTCGATCTCTCCACCGTTTCTCCTTTTTTCCTCTCCCTCTCTCCACACAGTCCTCTCCTCAATCTCTTTCTCGCTCTCCACACTCCAGTAGTCTCTCTCTCTCTCCTCCTCCTCCTTTCCTCTCCTCTCTCTCTCTCTCTCCTCCTCCTCCTCCTCTCCTCTCTCTCTCTCTCTTCCCTCCTCCTCCTCCTTCTCCTCCTCCTCCTCCTCTCCTCTCTCTTTCTCTCCAGTCTCTTGGCCCTGAGTCTGCTTTTCTAATTACAGGACCAAATCAAATTATTACCCTCTTCATCTCTCTCCAAATCTCTCCATCTCTGACAGCAGAGAGGAGAGAAGGATAGAGAGAGAGTGGAGAAGGAGGAGAAGAGTCAGAGTGGAGAAGGAAGAGAGAGTAGGGGGAGAGACTTTGTTGGGAGAGAGAGAGATGGAGGGAGAGAGGTGGTGGTAGAGAGAGAGATGGTGGGAGAGAGATGGTGGGAGAGAGATGGAGGGAGAGAGACTTTGTTGGGAGAGAGAGAGATGGAGGGAGAGAGATGGTGGGAGAGAGAGAGATGGTGGGAGAGAGATGGTGGGAGAGAGACTTTGTTGGGAGAGAGAGAGATGGAGGGAGAGAGAGAGATGGTGGGAGAGAGAGAGATGGTGGGAGAGGAGGGAGAGAGAGAGAGGTGGTGGGAGAGAGAGAGAGAGGTGGTGGGAGAGAGACTTTATTGGGAGAGAGAGAGATGGTGTGAGAGAGAGATGGTGGGAGAGAGAGAGATGGTGGGAGAGGAGGGAGAGAGAGGGAGGTGGTGGGAGAGAGAGAGATGGTGGGAGAGAGAAAGATGGAGGGAGAGATAGCGGGAGAGAGAGAGATGGTGGGAGAGGAGGGAGAGAGACTTTGTTGGGAGAGAGAGAGATGGAGGGAGAGAGGTGGTGGGAGAGAGACTTTGTTGGGAGAGAGAGAGATGGTGTGAGAGGAGGGAGAGAGAGAGAGGTGGTGGGAGAGAGAGCTGGTGGGAGAGAGATGGTGGGAGAGAGACTTTGTTGGGAGAGAGAGATGGTGTGAGAGAGAGAGATGGTGGGAGAGAGAGAGATGGTGGGAGAGGAGGGAGAGAGAGAGAGGTGGTGGGAGAGAGAGAGATGGTGGGAGAGAGATGGTGGGAGAGAGACTTTGTTGGGAGAGAGAGATGGTGTGAGAGGAGGGAGAGAGAGAGAGGTGGTGGGAGAGAGAGATGGTGGGAGAGAGATGGTGGGAGAGAGACTTTGTTGGGAGAGAGAGATGGTGTGAGAGGAGGGAGAGAGAGAGAGGTGGTGGGAGAGAGAGAGATGGTGGGAGAGAGACTTTGTTGGGAGAGAGAGATGGTGTGAGAGGAGGGAGAGAGAGAGAGGTGGTGGGAGAGAGAGAGATGGTGGGAGAGAGACTTTGTTGGGAGAGAGAGATGGTGTGAGAGGAGGGAGAGAGAGAGAGGTGGTGGGAGAGAGAGAGATGGTGGGAGAGAGACTTTGTTGGGAGAGAGAGATGGTGTGAGAGGAGGGAGAGAGAGAGAGGTGGTGGGAGAGAGAGATGGTGGGAGAGGAGGGAGAGAGAGAGAGGTGGTGGGAGAGAGAGAGATGGTGGGAGAGAGAGAGATGGAGGGAGAGATAGTGGGAGAGAGAGAGATGGTGGGAGAGGAGGGAGAGAGACTTTGTTGGGTGAGAGAGAGAGATGGTGGGAGAGAGGTGGTGGGAGAGAGAGGAGGGAGAGAGAGAGATGGTGGGAGAGAGATGGTGGGAGAGAGAGGAGGGAGAGAGAGATGGTGGGAGAGAGGTGGTGGGAGAGAGAGGATGGAGAGAGAGAGATGGTGGGAGAGAGGTGGTGGGAGAGAGAGGAGGGAGAGAGAGAGGTGGTGGGAGAGAGACTTTCCAGGCCGGTCTGGTTGGAACATTTACTCTGTGGTGAGCTGTGAAGAGTCTCTCTCCCCCCCTCCCCCTGTCCTCCCCCTCTGACTCTCCCCCCCCTGTCCTCCCTCTCTGACTCTCCCCCCCTCCCCCTGTCCTCCCTCTCTGACTCTCCCCCCTCCCCCTGTCCTCCCTCTCTGACTCTCCCCCCCTCCCCCTGTCCTCCCTCTCTGACTCTCCCCCCCTCCCCCTGTCCTCCCTCTCTGACTCTCCCCCCCTCCCCCTGTCCTCCCTCTCTGACTCTCCCCCCCTCCCCCTGTCCTCCCTCTCTGACTCTCCCCCCCTCCCCCTGTCCTCCCTCTCTGACTCTCCCCCCCTCCCCCTGTCCTCCCTCTCTGACTCTCCCCCCCTCCCCCTGTCCTCCCTCTCTGACTCTCCCCCCCTCCCCCTGTCCTCCCTCTCTGACTCTCCCCCCCTCCTCCTGTCCTCCCTCTCTGACTCTCCCCCCTCCCCCTGTCCTCCCTCTCTGACTCTCCCCCCCTCCCCCTGTCCTCCCTCTCTGACTCTCCCCCCCTCCCCCTGTCCTCCCTCTCTGACTCTCCCCCCTCCCCCTGTCCTCCCTCTCTGACTCTCCCCCCCTCCCCCTGTCCTCCCTCTCTGACTCTCCCCCCCTCCCCCTGTCCTCCCTCTCTGACTCTCCCCCCTCCCCCTGTCCTCCCTCTCTGACTCTCCCCCCTCCCCCTGTCCTCCCTCTCTGACTCTCCCCCCTCCCCCTGTCCTCCCTCTCTGACTCTCCCCCCCTCCCCCTGTCCTCCCTCTCTGACTCTCCCCCCTCCCCCTGTCCTCCCTCTCTGACTCTCCCCCCTCCCCCTGTCCTCCCTCTCTGACTCTCCCCCCCCCCTGTCCTCCCTCTCTGACTCTCCCCCCTCCCCCTGTCCTCCCTCTCTGACTCTCCCCCCTCCCCCTGTCCTCCCTCTCTGACTCTCCCCCCCTCCCCCTGTCCTCCCTCTCTGACTCTCCCCCCTCCCCCTGTCCTCCCTCTCTGACTCGCTCCAAGTGAAACAGGTAGGCAAAGAGGCCTTTGTAGTTAACCACCAACAAGTCGTCTAAACTCAAACCACGTCTCTCCATCCACCTGTCCTCTCTCTTTTTCATTCCACCCATAACTTATTCCCTCCTCTTCTCACCCCCCTACCCTCCCTCTCACCCCCCCACCCTCTCCTGTTGTGGCTAAAGTCCAGTCTCTGAGCTCATGAGGTTGAGGTTAGCAGCACAGAGAAGGCTAAATTGTGCAAGGGACAACACACACACACACACACACACACTCCGCTGACTAGTGGTCTGATCTAGCTCTAGAGGAGTGTGGATTAGTGTGGAGTCTCTGGTTTAGAAATAGCTGTAGCTAATCATACATGGGGAAAAGGAATGAAATGTCCATAAATGTGTGTGTGTGTGTGTGTGTGTGTGTGTGTGTGTGTGTGTGTGTGTGTGTGTGTGTGTGTGTGTGTGTGTGTGTGTGTGTGTGTGTGTGTGTGTGTGTGTGTGTGTGTGTGTGTGTGTGTGTGTGTGTGTGTGTGTGTGTGTGTGTGTGTGTATTACTATCCTTGTGGAAATCCCAAAAGTCCCCACAATGGTAGTAACACAAGGAAAATTCTCCATAATGGGGACATGAAGACAATAGCTGTTTTAGGCTTAGTGGTTAGGTTTAAAGTTAGGGTTACAATTACAGTTAGGTTTACGGTTAGGTTTACGGTTAGGTTTACGGTTAGGTTTACGGTTAGGTTTACGGTTAGGTTTACGGTTAGGTTCACGGTTAGGTTTACGGTTAGGTTTACGGTTAGGTTTACGGTTAGGTTTACGGTTAGGTTCACGGTTAGGTTTACGGTTAGGTTTACGGTTAGGTTCACGGTTAGGTTCACGGTTAGGTTTACGGTTAGGTTTACGGTTAGGTTCACGGTTAGGTTTACGGTTAGGTTTACGGTTAGGTTTACGGTTAGGTTCACGGTTAGGTTCACGGTTAGGTTTACGGTTAGGTTTACGGTTAGGTTTACGGTTAGGGGTTAAGGTAAATAGGAACTTGTATGGAAATACATTTTAGGTCCCCACAAGTATAGTAAAACATATGCTTTGTGTTTGTGTGTGTGTAAGAGAGCTCAGAGTCAAAGACTATCTCACACAAACACACGAACGCACGCACGCACGCACACACACACACACACACACGCGCGGAGAGAGAAACTTCTACACTGAGCAGGTAAATGATGAACCCAGACACTTCTGTTTAACTAGCACCAGTTAGCCATTACAGACACACACACTAGTGCTGGAGCTGTCTGTGGTGTTACAATTACACTACTGTAATACTGGTGTGGTGTTATGTCCACTGTAATACTGGTGTGGTGTTATGTCCACTGTAATACTGGTGTGGTGTTATGTCCACTGTAATACTGGTGTGGTGTTATGTCCACTGTAATACTGGTGTGGTGTTATGTCCACTGTAATACTGGTGTGGTGTTATGTCCACTGTAATACTGGTGTGGTGTTATGTCCACTGTAATACTGGTGTGGTGTTGTGTCCACTGTAATACTGGTGTGGTGTTGTGTCCACTGTAATACTGGTGTGGTGTTGTGTCCACTGTAATACTGGTGTGGTGTTATGTCCACTGTAATACTGGTGTGGTGTTGTGTCCACTGTAATACTGGTGTGGTGTTATGTCCACTGTAATACTGGTGTGGTGTTATGTCCACTGTAATACTGGTGTGGTGTTGTGTCCACTGTAATACTGGTGTGGTGTTATGTCCACTGTAATACTGGTGTGGTGTTATGTCCACTGTAATACTGGTGTGGTGTTATGTCCACTGTAATACTGGTGTGGTGTTGTGTCCACTGTAATACTGGTGTGGTGTTGTGTCCACTGTAATACTGGTGTGGTGTTGTGTCCACTGTAATACTGGTGTGGTGTTATGTCCACTGTAATACTGGTGTGGTGTTGTGTCCACTGTAATACTGGTGTGGTGTTATGTCCACTGTAATACTGGTGTGGTGTTATGTCCACTGTAATACTGGTGTGGTGTTGTGTCCACTGTAATACTGGTGTGGTGTTATGTCCACTGTAATACTGGTGTGGTGTTATGTCCACTGTAATACTGGTGTGGTGTTATGTCCACTGTAATACTGGTGTGGTGTTATGTCCACTGTAATACTGGTGTGGTGTTATGTCCACTGTAATACTGGTGTGGTGTTATGTCCACTGTAATACTGGTGTGGTGTTATGTCCACTGTAATACTGGTGTGGTGTTGTGTCCACTGTAATACTGGTGTGGTGTTATGTCCACTGTAATACTGGTGTGGTGTTATGTCCACTGTAATACTGGTGTGGTGTTATGTCCACTGTAATACTGGTGTGGTGTTATGTCCACTGTAATACTGGTGTGGTGTTATGTCCACTGTAATACTGGTGTGGTGTTATGTCCACTGTAATACTGGTGTGGTGTTGTGTCCACTGTAATACTGGTGTGGTGTTATGTCCACTGTAATACTGGTGTGGTGTTATGTCCACTGTAATACTGGTGTGGTGTTATGTCCACTGTAATACTGGTGTGGTGTTGTGTCCACTGTAATACTGGTGTGGTGTTATGTCCACTGTAATACTGGTGTGGTGTTATGTCCACTGTAATACTGGTGTGGTGTTGTGTCCACTGTAATACTGGTGTGGTGTTATGTCCACTGTAATACTGGTGTGGTGTTATGTCCACTGTAATACTGTAGTGGTGTTATGTCCACTGTAATACTGGTGTGGTGTTATGTCCACTGTAATACTGTAGTGGTGTTATGTCCACTGTAATACTGGTGTGGTGTTATGTCCACTGTAATACTGGTGTGGTGTTATGTCCACTGTAATACTGGTGTGGTGTTGTGTCCACTGTAATACTGGTGTGGTGTTATGTCCACTGTAATACTGTAGTGGTGTTATGTCCACTGTAATACTGGTGTGGTGTTATGTCCACTGTAATACTGTAGTGGTGTTATGTCCACTGTAATACTGGTGTGGTGTTATGTCCACTGTAATACTGGTGTGGTGTTATGTCCACTGTAATACTGGTGTGGTGTTGTGTCCACTGTAATACTGGTGTGGTGTTGTGTCCACTGTAATACTGGTGTGGTGTTATGTCCACTGTAATACTGGTGTGGTGTTATGTCCACTGTAATACTGGTGTGGTGTTATGTCCACTGTAATACTGGTGTGGTGTTGTGTCCACTGTAATACTGGTGTGGTGTTATGTCCACTGTAATACTGGTGTGGTGTTATGTCCACTGTAATACTGGTGTGGTGTTATGTCCACTGTAATACTGGTGTGGTGTTGTGTCCACTGTAATACTGGTGTGGTGTTGTGTCCACTGTAATACTGGTGTGGTGTTATGTCCACTGTAATACTGGTGTGGTGTTGTGTCCACTGTAATACTGGTGTGGTGTTATGTCCACTGTAATACTGGTGTGGTGTTATGTCCACTGTAATACTGGTGTGGTGTTATGTCCACTGTAATACTGGTGTGGTGTTATGTCCACTGTAATACTGGTGTGGTGTTGTGTCCACTGTAATACTGGTGTGGTGTTATGTCCACTGTAATACTGGTGTGGTGTTATGTCCACTGTAATACTGGTGTGGTGTTATGTCCACTGTAATACTGGTGTGGTGTTATGTCCACTGTAATACTGGTGTGGTGTTGTGTCCACTGTAATACTGGTGTGGTGTTATGTCCACTGTAATACTGGTGTGGTGTTATGTCCACTGTAATACTGGTGTGGTGTTATGTCCACTGTAATACTGGTGTGGTGTTATGTCCACTGTAATACTGGTGTGGTGTTGTGTCCACTGTAATACTGGTGTGGTGTTGTGTCCACTGTAATACTGGTGTGGTGTTATGTCCACTGTAATACTGGTGTGGTGTTGTGTCCACTGTAATACTGGTGTGGTGTTATGTCCACTGTAATACTGGTGTGGTGTTATGTCCACTGTAATACTGGTGTGGTGTTATGTCCACTGTAATACTGGTGTGGTGTTATGTCCACTGTAATACTGGTGTGGTGTTGTGTCCACTGTAATACTGGTGTGGTGTTATGTCCACTGTAATACTGGTGTGGTGTTATGTCCACTGTAATACTGGTGTGGTGTTATGTCCACTGTAATACTGGTGTGGTGTTATGTCCACTGTAATACTGGTGTGGTGTTATGTCCACTGTAATACTGGTGTGGTGTTATGTCCACTGTAATACTGGTGTGGTGTTATGTCCACTGTAATACTGTAGTGGTGTTGTGTCCACTGTAATACTGGTGTGGTGTTATGTCCACTGTAATACTGGTGTGGTGTTATGTCCACTGTAATACTGGTGTGGTGTTGTGTCCACTGTACTACTGGTGTGGTGTTATGTCCACTGTAATACTGGTGTGGTGTTATGACCACTGTAATACTGGTGTGGTGTTATGTCCACTGTAATACTGGTGTGGTGTTATGACCACTGTAATACTGGTGTGGTGTTATGTCCACTGTAATACTGGTGTGGTGTTATGTCCACTGTAATACTGGTGTGGTGTTATGTCCACTGTAATACTGGTGTGGTGTTATGTCCACTGTAATACTGGTGTGGTGTTATGTCCACTGTAATACTGTAGTGGTGTTATGTCCACTGTAATACTGGTGTGGTGTTATGTCCACTGTAATACTGGTGTGGTGTTATGTCCACTGTAATACTGGTGTGGTGTTGTGTCCACTGTAATACTGGTGTGGTGTTATGTCCACTGTAATACTGTAGTGGTGTTATGTCCACTGTAATACTGGTGTGGTGTTATGTCCACTGTAATACTGTAGTGGTGTTATGTCCACTGTAATACTGGTGTGGTGTTATGTCCACTGTAATACTGGTGTGGTGTTATGTCCACTGTAATACTGGTGTGGTGTTGTGTCCACTGTAATACTGGTGTGGTGTTGTGTCCACTGTAATACTGGTGTGGTGTTATGTCCACTGTAATACTGGTGTGGTGTTATGTCCACTGTAATACTGGTGTGGTGTTATGTCCACTGTAATACTGGTGTGGTGTTGTGTCCACTGTAATACTGGTGTGGTGTTATGTCCACTGTAATACTGGTGTGGTGTTATGTCCACTGTAATACTGGTGTGGTGTTATGTCCACTGTAATACTGGTGTGGTGTTGTGTCCACTGTAATACTGGTGTGGTGTTGTGTCCACTGTAATACTGGTGTGGTGTTATGTCCACTGTAATACTGGTGTGGTGTTGTGTCCACTGTAATACTGGTGTGGTGTTATGTCCACTGTAATACTGGTGTGGTGTTATGTCCACTGTAATACTGGTGTGGTGTTATGTCCACTGTAATACTGGTGTGGTGTTATGTCCACTGTAATACTGGTGTGGTGTTGTGTCCACTGTAATACTGGTGTGGTGTTATGTCCACTGTAATACTGGTGTGGTGTTATGTCCACTGTAATACTGGTGTGGTGTTATGTCCACTGTAATACTGGTGTGGTGTTATGTCCACTGTAATACTGGTGTGGTGTTGTGTCCACTGTAATACTGGTGTGGTGTTATGTCCACTGTAATACTGGTGTGGTGTTATGTCCACTGTAATACTGGTGTGGTGTTATGTCCACTGTAATACTGGTGTGGTGTTATGTCCACTGTAATACTGGTGTGGTGTTGTGTCCACTGTAATACTGGTGTGGTGTTGTGTCCACTGTAATACTGGTGTGGTGTTATGTCCACTGTAATACTGGTGTGGTGTTGTGTCCACTGTAATACTGGTGTGGTGTTATGTCCACTGTAATACTGGTGTGGTGTTATGTCCACTGTAATACTGGTGTGGTGTTATGTCCACTGTAATACTGGTGTGGTGTTATGTCCACTGTAATACTGGTGTGGTGTTGTGTCCACTGTAATACTGGTGTGGTGTTATGTCCACTGTAATACTGGTGTGGTGTTATGTCCACTGTAATACTGGTGTGGTGTTATGTCCACTGTAATACTGGTGTGGTGTTATGTCCACTGTAATACTGGTGTGGTGTTATGTCCACTGTAATACTGGTGTGGTGTTATGTCCACTGTAATACTGGTGTGGTGTTATGTCCACTGTAATACTGTAGTGGTGTTGTGTCCACTGTAATACTGGTGTGGTGTTATGTCCACTGTAATACTGGTGTGGTGTTATGTCCACTGTAATACTGGTGTGGTGTTGTGTCCACTGTACTACTGGTGTGGTGTTATGTCCACTGTAATACTGGTGTGGTGTTATGACCACTGTAATACTGGTGTGGTGTTATGTCCACTGTAATACTGGTGTGGTGTTATGACCACTGTAATACTGGTGTGGTGTTATGTCCACTGTAATACTGGTGTGGTGTTATGTCCACTGTAATACTGGTGTGGTGTTATGTCCACTGTAATACTGGTGTGGTGTTATGTCCACTGTAATACTGGTGTGGTGTTATGTCCACTGTAATACTGGTGTGGTGTTATGTCCACTGTAATACTGGTGTGGTGTTGTGTCCACTGTAATACTGGTGTGGTGTTATGTCCACTGTAATACTGGTGTGGTGTTATGTCCACTGTAATACTGGTGTGGTGTTATGTCCACTGTAATACTGGTGTGGTGTTATGTCCACTGTAATACTGGTGTGGTGTTATGTCCACTGTAATACTGGTGTGGTGTTGTGTCCACTGTAATACTGGTGTGGTGTTATGTCCACTGTAATACTGGTGTGGTGTTATGTCCACTGTAATACTGGTGTGGTGTTATGTCCACTGTAATACTGGTGTGGTGTTATGTCCACTGTAATACTGGTGTGGTGTTATGTCCACTGTAATACTGGTGTGGTGTTATGTCCACTGTAATACTGGTGTGGTGTTATGTCCACTGTAATACTGGTGTGGTGTTATGTCCACTGTAATACTGGTGTGGTGTTATGTCCACTGTAATACTGGTGTGGTGTTATGTCCACTGTAATACTGGTGTGGTGTTGTGTCCACTGTAATACTGTAGTGGTGTTGTGTCCACTGTAATACTGGTGTGGTGTTATGTCCACTGTAATACTGGTGTGGTGTTATGTCCACTGTAATACTGGTGTGGTGTTGTGTCCACTGTAATACTGTAGTGGTGTTATGTCCACTGTAATACTGGTGTGGTGTTATGTCCACTGTAATACTGGTGTGGTGTTATGTCCACTGTAATACTGGTGTGGTGTTATGTCCACTGTAATACTGGTGTGGTGTTATGTCCACTGTAATACTGGTGTGGTGTTATGTCCACTGTAATACTGGTGTGGTGTTATGTCCACTGTAATACTGGTGTGGTGTTATGTCCACTGTAATACTGGTGTATCTGTGGTGTTGTGTCCACTGTAATACTGGTGACAGTGGAGGGTCATGGCTGTAATGACATACTGTAGTGACAGTGAAGGGTCATGGCTGTAATGACATACTGTAGTGACAGTGAAGGGTCATGTCTGTAATGACATACTGTAGTGACAGTGAAGGGTCATGTCTGTAATGACATACTGTAGTGACAGTGAAGGGTCATGGCTGTAATGACATACTGTAGTGACAGTGAAGGGTCATGTCTGTAATGACATACTGTAGTGACAGTGACAGTCATGGCTGTAATGACATACTGTAGTGACAGTGACAGTCATGGCTGTAATGACATACTGATGGTTTAGTTGGTTAGTACTGAGGTCTGTAGCATCGAAAGGTTTCAATATGTGCCCCCTTCGTCCCCCACACTCTTCCTCCCCTCTCTTGCTGTTCTCTAAACGTACTCGCCCTCTCCCCCTTCTCTCTCTCGCTCCCTCCCCCCTCTCCCTCTCTCCCTCTTCTCTCCCCTCCCCCTTTATTTACTGCCTTGTGGAATGCCTGTACTTCCGTGAGTGATGTCATCAGTTGCCGTCGTCACGGTAACAAAACAAACCTCCTGGCATATGGCCGGTGGATTCAGTCTTTTCCAGCTCGTTAAAAAAAATGGAGGAAAGAAAGAGAAATGAAGAAAAAAGTATCACTTCTTTATTTGGACTGAACATTTACACTATCAGGAGATGGAGGGATGAGGATACACTGGAGGAAGGAGAGAGAGAGAGAGGGATGAGGATATACTGGAGGAAGGAGAGAGAGAGAGAGGGATGAGGATATACTGGAGGATGGAGAGAGAGAGAGAGAGAGAGGGATGAGGATATACTGGAGGAAGGAGAGAGAGAGAGAGAGAGGGATGAGGATATACTGGAGGATGAAGAGAGAGAGAGAGAGATGAGGATACACTGGAGGAAGGAGAGAGAGAGAGAGAGGGATGAGGATATACTGGAGGAAGGAGAGAGAGAGAGAGAGGGATGAGGATATACTGGAGGAAGGAGAGAGAGAGAGAGAGAGATGAGGATATACTGGAGGAAGGAGAGAGAGAGAGAGAGAGAGAGAGAGAGAGGGGGATGAGGATACACTGGAGGAAGGAGAGAGAGAGAGAGAGAGGGATGAGGATATACTGGAGGAAGGAGAGAGAGAGAGAGAGAGAGAGAGAGAGAGAGAGATGAGGATATACTGGAGGAAGGAGAGAGAGAGAGAGAGAGAGAGGGGGATGAGGATACACTGGAGGAAGGAGAGAGAGAGAGAGGGAGAGATATATGAGGATATACTGGAGGAAGGAGAGAGAGAGAGAGAGGGATGAGGATATACTGGAGGAAGGAGAGAGAGAGAGATTGAGAGAGAGGGGGATGAGGATACACTGGAGGAAGGAGAGAGAGAGAGAGAGGGATGAGGATATACTGGAGGAAGGAGAGAGAGAGAGAGAGAGAGAGAGAGAGAGGGATGAGGATATACTGGAGGAAGGAGAGAGAGAGAGAGAGGGATGAGGATATACTGGAGGAAGGAGAGAGAGAGAGAGATGAGGATATACTGGAGGAAGGAGAGAGAGGGGGGATGAGGGAGAGAGAGAGAGGGATGAGGGAGAGAGAGAGGGGAATGAGGGAGAGAGAGAGGGGGATGAGGGAGAGAGAGAGGGATGAGGGAGAGAGAGAGGGTAATGAGGGAGAGAGAGAGGGGGGTGAGGGAGAGAGAGAGAGGGATGAGGGAGAGCGAGAGGGGGATGAGGGAGAGAGAGAGGGGGATGAGGGAGAGAGAGAGTGATGAGGGAGAGAGAGAGGGGGATGAGGGAGAGAGAGAGGGGGATGAGGGAGAGAGAGAGGGGATGAGGATACACTGGAGTGAGAGAAATACCGCAACCAAGATGGAGAGAAAGGAAAAGAGAGAGATAACAAAAGAGGATGAGGAGGAGTGAGGAAGAGGAAAATAGGGAGAAAGAAGAATATAGGGAATAGAAGGAGGAAGAGGGATGAGGGAGAGAGAGAGGGGGATGAGGGAGAGAGAGGGGGATGAGGGAGAGAGAGAGGGGGATGAGGGAGAAAGAGAGGGATGAGGGAGAGTAGTCCCTATACATGACATCTGTTAGACTTCTGAAGAGACAAGGTGTACTGCCAGATCTAACTACTCTGTAAATACTCTGGTTTATAAGACAACATCTCCTGCTGTGTGTGTGTGTGTGTGTGTGTGTGTGTGTGTGTGTGTACAGTTGTATTTCTCCTGGGCTGGTCCAGGGGTGTGATAGTTGCGGTGTGGTTGTCCTGGTAACGACACAAAGCAAAACAGTACTGTAGCCAGGAAAATGGAGATGTGTGTGTTTACAGCTACTGTGTGTGTGTGTGTGTGTGTGTGTGTGTGTGTGTGTGTGTGTGTGTGTGTGTGTGTGTGTGTGTGTGTGTGTGTGTGTGTGTGTGTGTGTGTGTGTGTGTGTGTGTGTGTGTGTGTGTGTGTGTCAACACCAGAATCATCCAAACTTTACCTACCCTAGAGATGTGGGATATAATGTTTGTAGAAGTGAAGAATAGACCTCATGTCCTCATCAAACAGCCTTCAGCACGTCCCACTTTGTCTCTTACTGTGTCTCTCAGTCCAGACATTATGAACCGCTGAGCTCAGATCACACTTTAAACACCTCTCTGTCCAGAATACTCCTATTGATTAAATTGGCCAAACTGATCCTAGATCAGTATCCTACTCTGACAGTTCCATAACAGACTAGTGATATTGACCAGGTCAGCTATAGAGCCCTGTGACAGTTCCATAACAGACTATTTGACCAGGTCAGCTATAGAGCCCTGGGACAGTTCCATAACAGACTAGTGATGTTGACCAGGTCAGCTATAGAGCCCTGTGACAGTTCCATAACAGACTAGTGATGTTGACCAGGTCAGCTATAGAGCCCTGGGACAGTTCCATAACAGACTATTGATATTGACCAGGTCAGCTATAGAGCCCTGTGACAGTTCCATAACAGACTAGTGATGTTGACCAGGTCAGCTATAGAGCCCTGGGACAGTTCCATAACAGACTAGTGATGTTGACCAGGTCAGCTATAGAGCCCTGTGACAGTTCCATAACAGACTAGTGATATTGACCAGGTCAGCTATAGAGCCCTGTGACAGTTCCATAACAGACTAGTGATATTGACCAGGTCAGCTATAGAGCCCTGTGACAGTTCCATAACAGACTAGTGATATTGACCAGGTCAGCTATAGAGCCCTGTGACAGTTCCATAACAGACTAGTGATATTGACCAGGTCAGCTATAGAGCCCTGTGACAGTTCCATAACAGACTAGTGATATTGACCAGGTCAGTTATAGAGCCCTGGGACAGTTCCATAACAGACTATTTGACCAGGTCAGCTATAGAGCCCTGTGACAGTTCCATAACAGACTAGTGATATTGACCAGGTCAGCTATAGAGCCCTGGGACAGTTCCATAACAGACTAGTGATATTGACCAGGTCAGCTATAGAGCCCTGGGACAGTTCCATAACAGACTAGTGATATTGACCAGGTCAGCTATAGAGCCCTGTGACCGTTCCATAACAGACTAGTGATATTGACCAGGTCAGCTATAGAGCCCTGGGACAGTTCCATAACAGACTATTTGACCAGGTCAGCTATAGAGCCCTGGGACAGTTCCATAACAGACTATTTGACCAGGTCAGCTATAGAGCCCTGGGACAGTTCCATAACAGACTATTTGACCAGGTCAGCTATAGAGCCCTGTGACCGTTCCATAACAGACTAGTGATATTGACCAGGTCAGCTATAGAGCCCTGTGACCGTTCCATAACAGACTAGTGATATTGACCAGGTCAGCTATAGAGCCCTGGGACAGTTCCATAACAGACTATTGATATTGACCAGGTCAGCTATAGAGCCCTGTGACCGTTCCATAACAGACTAGTGATATTGACCAGGTCAGCTATAGAGCCCTGGGACAGTTCCATAACAGACTATTTGACCAGGTCAGCTATAGAGCCCTGGGACAGTTCCATAACAGACTATTTGACCAGGTCAGCTATAGAGCCCTGGGACAGTTCCATAACAGACTATTTGACCAGGTCAGCTATAGAGCCCTGTGACAGTTCCATAACAGACTAGTGATATTGACCAGGTCAGCTATAGAGCCCTGGGACAGTTCCATAACAGACTAGTGATGTTGACCAGGTCAGCTATAGAGCCCTGTGACCGTTCCATAACAGACTAGTGATATTGACCAGGTCAGCTATAGAGCCCTGGGACAGTTCCATAACAGACTAGTGATATTGACCAGGTCAGCTATAGAGCCCTGGGACAGTTCCATAACAGACTAGTGATATTGACCAGGTCAGCTATAGAGCCCTGGGACAGTTCCATAACAGACTAGTGATATTGACCAGGTCAGCTATAGAGCCCTGTGACAGTTCCATAACAGACTAGTGATGTTGACCAGGTCAGCTATAGAGCCCTGTGACAGTTCCATAACAGACTAGTGATATTGACCAGGTCAGCTATAGAGCCCTGTGACAGTTCCAGTCAGAGAATCACAACTCATTTCATTGTAGATTTATGGCTTCAACGGCTGTGGTGCTGGGAAGGATATTCCTCTCCATCGACAGAAACGATATATTTTCTACCGTTTACCGACTTTTCCCGGGAGGACAGCGGGGTTTGCTTGATGAAATGAACGCTCCGGTCCAGTTTGGCTGGACCCCGACCCGACAGTATCCCTCCTCGCCACTGCAGAACCCATGTCTTCACTCAGTTATCCCTGCGAACGGCCCGCCCCTTATGCAGAGCCAATGAAATGGAGACCCGGCCACACGCACTGCAACGTTAATGAACTGGATTAAGTTAATCCTACAGACCTGGGTCTAACGGTCTCTCCCTTTTCTATTAAACTACAGACAACAACGTTAATGAACTGGATTAAGTTAATCCTACAGACCTGGGTCTAACGGTCTCTCCCTTTTCTATTAAACTACAGACAACAACGTTAATGAACTGGATTAAGTTAATCCTACAGACCTGGGTCTAACGGTCTCTCCCTTTTCTATTAAACTACAGACAACAACGTTAATGAACTGGATTAAGTTAATCCTACAGACCTGGGTCTAACGGTCTCTCCCTTTTCTATTAAACTACAGACAACAACGTTAATGAACTGGATTAAGTTAATCCTACAGACCTGGGTCTAACGGTCTCTCCTTTTTCTATTAAACTACAGACAACAACGTTAATGAACTGGATTAAGTTAATCCTACAGACCTGGGTCTAACGGTCTCTCCTTTTCTATTAAACTACAGACAGCATATTATTAGACAGATTACAGGACCAATTTCTGTCATTTCCATTGGCTAAGTAAAGGTCAGGCATATCCAAACAGAAGCCTATGGATTAGCATTACTATGTATAGGCCTATATACACCTTATCCCCCCAGGCAGTAGGATTAGCATTACTATGTATAGGCCTATATACACCTTATCCCCCCAGGCAGTAGGATTAGCATTACTATGTATAGGCCTATATACACCTTATCCCCCCAGGCAGTAGGATTAGCATTACTATGTATAGGCCTATATACACCTTATCCCCCCAGGCAGTAGGATTAGCATTACTATGTATAGGCCTATATACACCTTATCCCCCCAGGCAGTAGGATTAGCATTACTATGTATAGGCCTATATACACCTTATCCCCCCAGGCAGTAGGATTAGCATTACTATGTATAGGCCTATATACACCTTATCCCCCCAGGCAGTAGGATTAGCATTACTATGTATAGGCCTATATACACCTTATCCCCCCAGGCAGTAGGATTAGCATTACTATGTATAGGCCTATATACACCTTATCCCCCCAGGCAGTAGGATTAGCATTACTATGTATAGGCCTATATACACCTTATCCCCCCAGGCAGTAGGATTAGCATTACTATGTATAGGCCTATATACACCTTATCCCCCCAGGCAGTAGGATTAGCATTACTATGTATAGGCCTATATACACCTTATCCCCCCAGGCAGTAGGATTAGCATTACTATGTATAGGCCTATATACACCTTATCCCCCCAGGCAGTAGGATTAGCATTACTATGTATAGGCCTATATACACCTTATCCCCCCAGGCAGTAGGATTAGCATTACTATGTATAGGCCTATATACACCTTATCCCCCCAGGCAGTAGGATTAGCATAACTATGTATAGGCCTATATACACCTTATCCCCCCAGGCAGTAGCCAGATCTGACCTAAATAAATGCCATGCTGCAGTTGACTTCTAAAACCTGAACAGTTCGTTAAAAACACAAGAAGTTTGTATTCCAGAATAACCCAGAGCCTTGAGAAGAGATGTATCCTAAAATTGAATGGAGAGAAAGTTCAAACATAAAGGATTTTGTGGGAAAAATAAACTGATAACATACGATGCTCCTTCAGTCAGGCAGCGAGAGGACAGAATGTTCCAGCCTGAAGTTTAGATCCTGCACCACGCCTGCCTTCAGAGCTGACCCGCCTTGTAGGCTGCTACCCACCGGTCAAACTCCAAACAACAACATGTGATGGCCGCTGTCTTGGATGGTGAACTTCTAGGCCTTAAGGCACTAACGCTTCCAACACAGCGTCAGCAGCTTGACCCGTACGTTGGATAAATCCAGCACCACAGCGTCAGCAGCTTGACCCGTACGTTGGATAAATCCAGCACCACAGCGACAGCAGCTTGACCCGTACGTTGGATAAATCCATCACCACAGCGTCAGCAGCTTGACCCGTACGTTGGATAAATCCATCACCACAGCGACAGCAGCTTGACCCGTACGTTGGATAAATCCATCACCACAGCGACAGCAGCTTGACCCGTACGTTGGATAAATCCAGCACCACAGCGTCAGCAGCTTGACCCGTACGTTGGATAAATCCAGCACCACAGCGACAGCAGCTTGACCCGTACGTTGGATAAATCCAGCACCACAGCGACAGCAGCTTGACCCGTACGTTGGATAAATTCAGCACCACAGCGTCAGCAGCTTGACCCGTACGTTGGATAAATCCAGCACCACAGCGACAGCAGCTTGACCCGTACGTTGGATAAATCCAGCACCACAGCGAACGCACTGCAACTGCCTCTGCAACGCTGCAAGGCAAACGCAGCGCTTCACTGGAAATGAATGTCATTCTGGTCGACCAGAACGCAACGACGCTGTCGCTGTGTTGGAAGCGTAACACCTCTCAAAACGGGCAGCCAGAGAAGGGAGGACGCAGAGGCCAACTTTTTGCCTTGGAACTATTTTTGTTTTGGTCATTTGTCTTGGGGACAACTTACAACGTTGCTCAACGGAGTTCTATGTGACTGTGACGCACTTTGGTCTGGTGCAGCTACTTCCAGTTGAGGGTCACTATGGGTGGAGTATCAGGCTGCCCGCCCACCATATAATGAGGAAACACCAAGTATGCAAAACAAGTTCTCAACGTTTGTTATTTGTCTCAATATCTATTAAACACGTGACAATTTCTCCTAAGAATAAATACATTCACAATTCATAGGAAGAAACACGTATTGGACAACTACTACTACTACCTTTACTATTACTACTACTACTACTATTACTACTAGTGTTACTACTATTACTACTACTAGTGTTACTACAATTACTACTACTATTACTATTACCTGTTACTATTACTACTACTACTATTACTACTAGTGTTACTCCTGTTACTACTACTATTACTACTACTATTGGCACTACTATTACTCCTACTCCTACTACTAATACTACATGTTGCTGTTACTTCTACTACATGTTACTGTTACTACTATTGTTACTACTACTATTGTTACTACTATTGCTACTACTGTTACTACTACATGTTACTGTTACTACTATTGTTACTACTACTATTGTTACTACTATTGTTACTACTGTTACTACTACATGTTACTGTTACTACTATTGGTACTACTACTATTACTACTACTATTGTTACTACTACTATTGCTACTACTACTGTTACTACTACTATTGCTACTACTACTGTTACTACTACTACATGTTACTGTTACTACTATTGTTACTACTACTATTACTACTACTATTGCTACTACTATTGTTACTACTACTATTACTACTACTATTGCTAAAACTACTACTATTGTTACTACCACCATTGCTACCATTACTACTACTACTACTACTGTTACTACTACTGTTACTACTACTACTATTACTACTACTACTGTTACTACTACTATTGCTACTACTGTTACTACTACTATTGCTACTACTGTTACTACTACTATTGCTACTACTGTTACTACTACTACATGTTACTGTTACTACTATTGTTACTACTACTATTGCTAAAACTACTACTATTGTTACTACTACCATTGCTACTACTACTACTACTACTACTACTACTACTACTACTACTACTATTGTTACTACTACTACTGTTACTACTACTATTGCTACTACTAATGTTACTACTACTGTTACTACTACTATTGCTACTACTACTACTACTACTACTAGTATTGCTACTACCCCCCCCCCTCCTTTCTTTGTAACTCACTGCAAATTGGCATCAAAGGCCACAAAGCACAACAAAAGTATAAACTCAAAACAAAGCACAACAAAAGTATTGAATCAAAACAAAGCACAACAAAAGTATAAACTCAAAACAAAGCACAACAAAAGTATAAACTCAAAACAAAGCACAACAAAAGTATGGAATCAAAACAGTTCGATCACACATGGTAAGCAGCATCATCTGGATATTGTGCAACAAAAGTTCAACATTCCCCTTCTGCTACCATGTCTGTCACAGCGACAGCGTCGTTGCGTTTCGGTGCACCAGAATGACCTTCATTTCCAACGGAACGCTGCGTTTGCCTTGCAGCATTGCGTTCAGAGGCAGTTGGGGTGCAGTCGTTGGATTTGTCGAACTTATGTGTCAAACTGTATGCTGTAAGAGGACTTGACATAAATGGTAGCAGAAGGTGAATGTTGAACATTTGTTGCACACATATCCAGATAATGCTGCATACCAATTTGAGCAATCGCGCTGTATGTGTGATCGAGGCGTCAGGCAGTCTACAAATACAGTTTGAGGCATACGTTTGGAAAATCTCATTGATGTACCACACAGAACGCATTGGAACTGCCTCTGCTACGCAATGCTGCAAGGCAAACGCAGCATTCAATTGGAAATTAATGTACTTCTGGTGTACCCAAAATGCAAAAACCCAGTCGATGTGATCGAGGCGTGACTTTTTCCATGACAGCATGCCTGGCAGCCTGCCAGTCTATTCTGGAGTATCATATCTGTAGTGAAACGGTGTGATATCTTCCTCAACACCAGCCAATGGCACACAAACAAACGACCTATACAAACAACTGAATAAGAGTGTTCAGAATTAAAATGTTACGTCACGGGAGATGCCAACTCCCCATCCCTCCTCCACCGAAGGGAAAGTGCCAAGGGGCACACTCCGAGTTACGTCAATTACCGAGCGCTCCGCTTCCCATCTGGAGTGTCACATGCTAACGTTACAACCACTAGGCTACTTACAGAACGTTAGTTCCCGGTGGGAGGTCCCCCGCCGCTGGTCCCCGCTCCAGACCGATGTTGGTACAATTAACCACGCACGATTCCCGGGACCCCGGTGCAATAACACACGTACAGTTACCGGGACACGGGCTCCCGCAACTCCTACCGCTGCCGCCGTCCCCGTGCGCTGGGCTCCAGCCCCATGCCTCCAGGCAACAGAGTGTGAAGAGCAGACTGGAAAATAATCCAAACTTGGGGAAAGAGGCGCCATGTTTTCGCTTGGATAAAATCTGTCCATTTCTAAAAGGCATAGCTCACTCACATCGCATCGCCTCTGATGTTGGAAGGGTCCTCGCACTGGGGGGGGGAAAACTTGTTTCGTCGCTTTTTAACGGATTTCTTCATGTGAAAACATGCTAAGAGCGCAACTAACTTTTTTAAAAACCGTTTTTTAACCTTCCCCAGGTTTTCGTAGACGTTTCGCCGTTCTCTGTGGTTATAACGGAACTAGCAGCGCTCTTCTTTTTTCGGGAGAAAAAAAGTTCCTTCAACTTCCTTTCTCCCGCCTTGTTTTGTCTGCCGTCACCCGCTGCAGTTCTACTAGTAAACACCGAGCGCACAGATTCCTTCTTGGGCTCCTTGGGAGAAAGATTCTACGTTTTTCTCATGCAATAATGTATTATTATTACACAAGTAATCCGTTTAAGGATTTGGTTATACAATGATGTGTTTTGTACTTGCATATCAACATATCAGCCTTAATCGCACCAGATATATTTTAGCCTACTCAAAATAACAAAACATGATCATATTTTTTTATTGAAACAGTCCCCCCCCCCCACACACATCCTCCCCTCTCCCCACCTCCAGTCCATTCCCTAGATGGGAGGTCCCTAATTGTCCCCCCACACACACACATCCTCCCCTCTCCCCACCTCCAGTCCGTTCCCTAGATGGGAGGATCTAACTGTCCCCCACACACACATCCTCCCCTCTCCCCACCTCCAGTCCGTTCCCTAGATGGGAGGATCTAACTGTCCCCCACACACACACATCCTCCCCTCTCCCCACCTCCAGTCCGTTCCCTAGATGGGAGGATCTAATTGTCCCCCACACACACATCCTCCCCTCTCCCCACCTCCAGTCCGTTCCCTAGATGGGAGGATCTAATTGTGTGTGATGATGATGATGTGATAACACCTTTAAACAGTCCAGCTGTGTTCTTGGCCTTCTAGGAATATAGGAGACAGTCAGCCACTCACCCAGCCAGTCACTCTTTCACCCAGCCAGTCACTCATTCACCCAGCCAGTCACTCATTCAGTCAGCCAGTCACTCTTTCAGTCAGCCAGTCACTCTTTCAGTCAGCCAGTCACTCTTTCAGTCAGCCAGTCACTCTTTCAGTCAGCCAGTCACTCTTTCAGTCAGCCAGTCACTCTTTCAGTCAGCCAGTCACTCATTCAGTCAGCCAGTCACTCATTCAGTCAGCCAGTCACTCATTCACCCAGCCAGTCACTCATTCAGTCAGCCAGTCACTCTTTCAGTCAGCCAGTCACTCATTCAGTCAGCCAGTCACTCATTCAGTCAGCCAGTCACTCGTTCAGTCAGCCAGTCACTCATTCAGTCAGTCAGTCAGTCACTCATTCAGCCAGTCACTCTTTCAGTCAGCCAGTCACTCATTCAGTCAGCCAGTCACTCATTCAGTCAGCCAGTCACTCTTTCAGTCAGCCAGTCACTCATTCAGCCAGTCAGTCACTCATTCAGTCAGCCAGTCACTCTTTCAGTCAGCCAGTCACTCATTCACCCAGCCAGTCACTCATTCAGTCAGCCAGTCACTCTTTCAGTCAGCCAGTCACTCTTTCAGTCAGCCAGTCACTCTTTCAGTCAGCCAGTCACTCATTCAGCCAGTTAGTCACTCTTTCAGTCAGCCAGTCACTCATTCACCCAGCCAGTCACTCATTCACCCAGCCAGTCACTCATTCAGTCAGCCAGTCACTCTTTCAGTCAGCCAGTCACTCTTTCAGTCAGCCAGTCACTCTTTCAGTCAGCCAGTCACTCTTTCAGTCAGCCAGTCACTCTTTCAGTCAGCCAGTCACTCATTCAGTCAGCCAGTCACTCATTCAGTCAGCCAGTCACTCATTCACCCAGCCAGTCACTCATTCAGTCAGCCAGTCACTCTTTCAGTCAGCCAGTCACTCATTCAGTCAGCCAGTCACTCATTCAGTCAGCCAGTCACTCGTTCAGTCAGCCAGTCACTCATTCAGTCAGTCAGTCAGTCACTCATTCAGCCAGTCACTCTTTCAGTCAGCCAGTCACTCATTCAGTCAGCCAGTCACTCATTCAGTCAGCCAGTCACTCTTTCAGTCAGCCAGTCACTCATTCAGCCAGTCAGTCACTCATTCAGTCAGCCAGTCACTCTTTCAGTCAGCCAGTCACTCATTCACTTAGCCAGTCACTCATTCAGCCAGTCAGTCACTCATTCAGTCAGCCAGTCACTCATTCAGCCAGTCAGTCAGCCAGTCACTCATTCAGCCAGTCAGTCACTCATTCAGTCAGCCAGTCACTAAACAATCTCACTAACTCACTTTCATACACGGGTACGTACACACACTCCTCCCTCTCTTCTCCCCCTTTCTCCCATTTCCTGTTCTGCTGCTGGGGCACGCGAGGGGGACGTTCCCGGTGCTGCTTATGTTGGCCCACCCTATCTAACACACACACACACACACACACACACACACACACACACACACACACACACACACACACACACACACACACACACACACACACACACACACACACACACACACACACACACACACACACACACACACCCGGCCCAGCCTGCAGCTCAGCACTCACAGGGCCACCGCTATAGAGCCTTATACCCAACAACAGCCCAGCCTCCAGCCCGTTCCATCTCCAGCCCGTTCCATCTCCAGCCCGTTCCATCTCCAGCCCGTTCCATCTCCGGCCCGTTCCATCTCCAGCCCGTTCCATCTCCAGCCCGTTCCATCTCCAGCCCGTTCCATCTCCAGCCCGTTCCATCTCCAGCCCGTTCCATCTCCGGCCCGTTCCATCTCCAGCCCGTTCCATCTCCAGCCCGTTCCATCTCCAGCCCGTTCCATCTCCAGCCAAACCCACTGAGCCTTCACCCCAGACCACCCCAGACAACAACACACAGTCCTGCCCCAACTACAGAGCCAGACAGAGACACAACTAGAGCCAAAGCGACAGCAAGGTCTGGCACAATACAGGACTGGGCTAAGCTGGATAGGGTTAGGCTTGGCTGGGTTAGGTTTGGCTGGGTTAGGCTTGGCTGGGTTAGGTTTGGCTGGGTTAGGTTTGGCTGGGTTAGGCTTGGCTGGGTTAGGTTTGGCTGAGTTAGACTTGGCTGGGTTAGGTTTGGCTGGGTTAGGCTTGGCTGTGTTAGGTTTGGCTGGGTTAGGCTTGGCTGGGTTAGGCTTGGCTGGGTTAGGCTTGGCTGGGTTAGGTTTGGCTGGGTTAGGCTTGGCTGGGTTAGGTTTGGCTGGGTTAGGCTTGGCTGGGTTAGGCTTGGCTGGGTTAGGTTAGGTTTGGCTGAGTTAGACTTGGCTGGGTTAGGTTTGGCTGGGTTAGGCTTGGCTGGGTTAGGTTTGGCTGGGTTAGGTTAGGTTTGGCTGAGTTAGACTTGGCTGAGTTAGGTTTGGCTGGGTTAGGTTTGGCTGAGTTAGACTTGGCTGGGTTAGGTTTGGCTGGGTTAGACTTGGCTGGGTTAGGTTTGGCTGGGTTAGGCTTGGCTGGGGTAGGTTTGGCTGAGTTAGACTTGGCTGGGTTAGGTTTGGCTGGGTTAGGTTTGGCTGGGTTAGGTTAGGTTAGGCTGGGTTAGGTTTGGCTGGGTTAGGCTTGGCTGAGTTAGACTTGGCGAGGTTAGGCTGGGTTAGGTTTGGCTGGGTTAGGCTTGGCTTGGCTGAGTTAGGCTTGGCGAGGTTAGGTTTGGCTGGGTTAGGTTTGGCTGGGTTAGGCTGAAGTATGTAGACTGGATTGGATTGGTTTAAATGGGTTGGGTGAAGTGGCCTGAACTGGAATTGGTTATGTGAACTGGAATGGG
>NC_092087.1:89905597-89943097 GCF_045679555.1 Salvelinus alpinus | reverse complement strand
CCAGGGCCCTTTTCCCTATATAGTGCACTACTTTAGACCAGGGCCCTTTTCCCTATATAGTGCACTACTTTAGACCAGGGCCCTTTTCCCTATATAGTGCACTACTTTTGACCAGGGCTCTTTTCCCTATATAGTGCACTACTTTTGACCAAGTCCCATAAGGACACTTGCCTCAGTCTCCTTTACACACTCCTCCCTCCTCTCTGTCTGGTTGTTAGTGGCAAGTCTCCCTCTCTCTCTCTCTCTCTCTCTCTCTCTCTCTCTCTCTCTGTCTCTCTCTTTCTCTCTCTCTCTCTCTCTCTCTCTCTCTCTCTCTCTCTCTCTCTCTCTCTCTCTCTCTCTCTCTCTCTCTCTCTCTCTCTCTCCCTCTCATTCTTTCTTTCTCCCTCTCTCTCTCTTTCTCTCCCTCTCTCCCCCCCTCTCTCTCTCCCCCTCTCTCTCTTTCTCTCTCTCTCATTCTCATTCTTTCTTTCTTTCTCTCCCTCTCTCCCCCCTCTCTCTCTCTCTCTCCCTCTCATTCTCATTATTTCTTTCTTTCTCTCCCTCTCTCCCCCTCTCTCCCTCCCCCCCTCTCTCTTTCTCTCTCTCTCTCATTCTCATTCTTTCTTTCTCTCCCTCTCTCCCCCCTCTCTCTCTCTCTCCCTCTCATTCTTTCTTTCTTTCTCTCCCTCTCTCCCCTTCTCTCTCTCTCTATCTCCCTCTCATTCTTTCTTTCTTTCTCTCCCTCTCTCCCCCTCTCTCTCTCTCTCTCCCTCTCATTCTCATTCTTTCTTTCTCTCCCTCTCTCCCCCCCTCTCTCTCTCTCTCTCCCTCTCATTCTTTCTTTCTTTCTCTCCCTCCCCCCCATCTCTCTCTCTTTCACTCTCATTCTCATGATTTCTTTCTCTCCCTCTCCCCCCTCTCTCTCTCTCTCTCTCTCTCATTCTTTCTCTCCCTCTCTCCCTCTCTCTCTCTTCCTCTTTCTGTCAACTGGTCCCTGGGGGCAATCTTTGTGTCTATCTTTCTTGCTTGCTAATCTTTGTGTGTTTCCCTCTTCATTCTCTTTGTCCTTCCCTCCTTTATTCTCTCTCTCTGTGTGTTTCTCTGGACCTGGTGCTGTTGTGGTGATGATGAGTATACCTGCAACTGAGACACACACACCTCTCACGCTAATCCCCTCTGACAGGCCGGTAAGGTCATCCCTCTGGCCATGTGATTGGTTCGCTCCAGGGGTAGTTGTGGAGACAGCCTAAACCCTGCCCCCTTTACCCACATGTCCATCAACTCTCGCCTGGTGGGGGTGCCCCCTCCCACATCTACCCTCCACAGAAAGAAAGGAAAAGGAGGAATGGAGAGGAAAGAGAGGGATGAGAGGAAAAAGAGGGATGAGAGGAAAGAGAGGGATGAGATGAAAGAGAGGAAAGAGAGGGATGAGAGGAAAGAGAGGAAAGAGAGGGATGAGAGGAAAGAGAGGGATGAGATGAAAGAGAGGAAAGAGAGGGATGGAGAAGAAAGAGAGGAAAGAGAGGGATGAGAGGAAAGAGAGGAAAGAGAGGGATGAGAGGAAAGAGAGGAAAGAGAGGGATGAGAGGAAAGAGAGGAAAGAGAGGGATGAGAGGAAAGAGAGGGATGAGAGGAAAGAGAGGGAAGAGAGGGATGAGAGGAAAGAGAGGAAAGAGAGGGATGAGAGGAAAGAGAGGGATGGAGAGGAAAGAGAGGGATGGAGAGGAAAGAGAGGGATGAGAGGAAAGAGAGGGGGAAGAACAGAAGAGATGGGTGAAACAGGCTGAAAAACAAGATGCTTTATTGGCATTATCCTGCAGCAGACAGACTCACACAGGGTTGGAGAGTAACAGATTACAAAACCAACTCTAACTGTAATCCCTTACCTTACCAGCTAAAACATGGTCAGCCAGTGAAAAATGGTCTCTTGCAACAGCTGCAAAGTGCGGATCCCAGTCTATGGAATACAAGTTTGAGGTCCTCCCTTCTAAACTCCCCGTGGTATTGTTCCTCCCTTCCAAACTCCCCCGTGGTGTAGATCCTCCCTTCCAAACTCCCCCGTGGTATTGTTCCTCCCTTCTAAACTCCCCCGTGGTATAGATCCTCCCTTCTAAACTCCCCCGTGGTATAGTTCCTCCCTTCTAAACTCCCCCGTGGTATTGTTCCTCCCTTCTAAACTCCCCCGTGGTATAGTTCCTCCCTTCTAAACTCCCCCGTGGTATTGTTCCTCCCTTCTAAACTCCCCCGTGGTATAGTTCCTCCTTCTAAACTCCCCCGTGGTATAGTTCCTCCCTTCTAAACTCCCCCGTGGTATTGTTCCTCCCTTCTAAACTCCCCCGTGGTATTGTTCCTCCCTTCTAAACTCCCCCGTGGTATTGTTCCTCCCTTCTTAACTCCCACGTGGTATAGTTCCTCCCTTCTAAACTCCCCCGTGGTGTAGTTCCTCCCTTCTAAACTCCCCCGTGGTATAGTTCCTCCCTTCTAAACTCCCCCGTGGTATAGGGCCTCCCTTCTAAACTCCCCCGTGGTATAGTTCCTCCCTTCTAAACTCCCCTGTGGTATAGTTCCTCCCTTCTAATCTCCCCTGTGGTATAGTTCCTCCCTTCTAATCTCCCCTGTGGTATAGTTCCTCCCTTCTAAACTCCCCCGTGGTATAGTTCCTCCCTTCTAAACTCCCCCGTGGTATAGTTCCTCCCTTCTAAACTCCCCTGTGGTATAGTTCCTCCCTTCTAATCTCCCCTGTGGTATAGTTCCTCCCTTCTAATCTCCCCTGTGGTATAGTTCCTCCCTTCTAAACTCCCCCGTGGTATAGTTCCTCCCTTCTAAACTCCCCCGTGGTATAGTTCCTCCCTTCTAAACTCCCCCGTGGTATAGTTCCTCCCTTCTAAACTCCCCCGTGGTATAGTTCCTCCCTTCTAAACTCCCCCGTGGTATAGTTCCTCCCTTCTAAACTCCCCTGTGGTATAGTTCCTCCCTTCTAAACTCCCCCGTGGTATAGTTCCTCCCTTCTTAACTCCCACGTGGTATAGTTCCTCCCTTCTAAACTCCCCCGTGGTATAGTTCCTCCCTTCTAAACTCCCCCGTGGTATAGTTCCTCCCTTCTAAACTCCCCCGTGGTATTGCACTCCATACTGTCAACAACTAGTTTAATTTAAGAAGACCATGGGGAGCTTTTATTGCTCAGTCTAATTGGTGCTGATTATAAAGACTGGTCATCGGCCGAACGGACACCTGCTCAAACTCACACACTTCTGATAGACTTAAACAGCTGCAAATGATCCAGATATCAAAGTGTCGCCAACACAAAGGTCAACAATAGGCCTAAAACAAATGCAGCATTTGGCATTACATTTTCACATGCAAATAGCACTTTCCAGTAGTGGTCAAAGCCATTCTGATAGCAGCTATGGACCCAATCAGTCCTCCATGACAACACAATCATCAACAACAGAGTAGGCTAATTAGTCCTTCGTTTTGGGGTTATGCTCAGGTAAAACAATTTGACTGATCTATCTAAACTGAGTGGACAAAACATTAGGAACACCTTCCTAAAATTGGGTTTCACCCTGAGAACAGCTTCAATTCGTGGGGGCAACACTACAAGGTGTTGAAAGCGTTCCACAGGGATGCTGTCCCATGTTGACTCCAACGTTTCCCACAGTTGTGTCAAGTTGGCTGGATGTCCTTTGGGTGGTGGACCATTCTTGATACACACAGGAAACTGTTGAGCGTGAAAAACACAGCAGCGTTGCAGTTCTTATCACACTCAAACCGGTGCGCCTGGCACCTACTACCATACCCCGTTCAAAGGCACTTCAATATTTTGTCTGGCCCATTCACCCTCTGAATGACACACACACACAATCCATGTCTCAATTGTCTCAAAGCTTAAAAATCCTTCTGTAACCTGTCTCCTCCCCATTCATCTACACTGGTCGAAGTGGATGGAAGGAGCAGGTGTTCCTAATGTTCTGTACACTCAGCGCAGATTGCTGATGCCACAGGGAATAAAAGGACACTGAAAACTCACTGTGATCTTGTCCTTGGACAGACATCTTGCATGGGTGATTGTTTATATGTGTGGGTGAGAGAGAGGCCAACAAACTCCATCACCATGTTCACACTAAGCACTTGACACAACTACATTTTACTCTGTGTGTGTGTGTGTGTGTGTGTGTGTGTGTGTGTGTGTGTGTGTGTGTGTGTGTGTGTGTGTGTGTGTGTGTGTGTGTGTGTGTGTGTGTGTGTGTGTGTGTGTGTGTGTGTGTGTGTGTGTGTGTGTGTGTGTGTGTGTGTGTGTGTGTGTGTAGAAATTCACTGAGTTAGACTGCTTCACAACATAGAAAATCACTTTGTAAGATTGTTTTTCAGTCAAATGATAATTGTTTTCTGAATATCATGCTGTCATTGGTCACTGCTGAGTTTCATCATCAATCCAATTGGTCAGACTTGATGCTGTCCACGCTCTTATTGGTCAGTGTTGATTCTATCCTGTCTCCCTTTGCTGCCCCCCCTTTAATTTTATTTTTTACCCTTATTTAACGAGTGCCAAGCCAGTTAAGAGCAAGTTCTTATTTACAATGACATCGTCTCTCTCTCAATTCAATTCAATTCAATTGACTTTATTGACATGGCAAGTTATTATTACTTACATTGTCAAAGTATACATATCGAAAAATTTAAATAAAATATATATGTATATATATACACAAAATATATATATATTTATATATAAATAAATGGTGGGACTAACAGTAATAATAATAGTAGTAGTGGACATGGGATTACCATTAATAACAGCTACAACAACAATATTAATCAGAACAACAATACATTAAAGCAACAGTAGTAGACCAGTGTCAACATGACTGAGAAGACACATGACCTGGTACGAAAGACAAAACAAAACTAAGCTAAATGGGAAATATTATCAACATTACTTTGCATTTTTCACTGGCTGTCCCTCAGGCTGTGGCAGGAGGACACATATTTGGCTGCCAAAACTGCTCTCTCTCTCTCTCTCTCTCTCTCTCTCTCTCTCTCTCTCTCTCTCTCTCTCTCTTTCTCTCTCTCTTTCCCTATTCTCACCCTGTCTCTTTTTTCTTTCTGCCCCCGACTTCCTTATCAACTTCCTTCTCTTTGTGTTTGTGTTCCTACAGTATTCTCTCTCTTCACTATACATACCTCTACCTGTTTACAGTATTCTCTCTCTTCACTATACATACCTCTACCTGTTTACAGTATTCTCTCTCTTCACTATACATACCTCTCTACCTGTTTACAGTATTCTCTCTCTTCACTATACATACCTCTCTCTACCTGTTTACAGTATTCTCTCTCTTCACTATACATACCTCTACCTGTTTACAGTATTCTCTCTCTTCACTATACATACCTCTCTACCTGTTTACAGTATTCTCTCTCTTCACTATACATACCTCTACCTGTTTACAGTATTCTCTCTCTTCACTATACATACCTCTCTCTACCTGTTTACAGTATTCTCTCTCTTTTTCTCTATCTCGTCATTGTAATATCATCTTTTTTATTCTACCTTATTCAAACTCTATTCTACCTTTATTCTACATTTATTCTACCTTTATTCTACCTTTGTTCTACCCTATTCTACCTTTATTCTACCTTTATTCTGCATTTATTCTACCTTATTCTACCTTTATTCTACCCTATTCTACCTTTATTCTACCTTTATTCTGCATTTATTCTACCCTATTCTACATTTATTCTACCCTATTCTACATTTGTTCTACCTTTATTCTACTTGTTCTACCATATTCTACCTTTATTCTACCCTATTCTACCTTTATTCTACCTTTGTTCTACCTTTGTTCTACCTTTGTTCTACCTTTATTCTACATTTGTTCTACCTTTATTCTACCCTATTCTACCTTTATTCTACCTTATTATACTTTATTCTACCTTATTCTACCTTATTCTGCAAATAAATATAGGCCTAGATTTACTTGCATACAAGAGTGTACTTGAATTAGAGTGTTTACTTAACCCATGTACCCTTACCATGAGTGGACTACACCGGTTAACCATCAGGGGTTTCTCTACACTTGAACCACCAGAGGGGGTTAGTTAGTTCACACATCATGTTAATGTCTAATGTCCTAGGCTGCATCCCTATGTAGTGCACTACTTTAGACCAGAACCCATAGGGAATAGGATGCCTTGGTCAAAAGTAGTGCACTATAAAGGGAATAAGGTGCCTTGGTCAAAAGTAGTGCACTATAAAGGGAATAAGGTGCCTTGGTCAAAAGTAGTGCACTATAAAGGGAATAAGGTGCCTTGGTCAAAAGTAGTGCACTATAAAGGGAATAAGGTGCCTTGGTCAAAAGTAGTGCACTATAAAGGGAATAAGATGCCTTGGTCAAAAGTAGTGCACTATAAAGGGAATAAGGTGCCTTGGTCAAAAGTAGTGCACTATAAAGGGAATAAGGTGCCTTGGTCAAAAGTAGTGCACTATAAAGGGAATAAGGTGCCTTGGTCAAAAGTAGTGCACTATAAAGGGAATAAGGTGCCTTGGTCAAAAGTAGTGCACTATAAAGGGAATAAGGTGCCTTGGTCAAAAGTAGTGCACTATAAAGGGAATAAGGTGCCTTGGTCAAAAGTAGTGCACTATAAAGGGAATAAGGTGCCTTGGTCAAAAGTAGTGCACTATAAAGGGAATAAGGTGCCTTGGTCAAAAGTAGTGCACTATAAAGGGAATAAGGTGCCTTGGTCAAAAGTAGTGCACTATAAAGGGAATAAGGTGCCTTGGTCAAAAGTAGTGCACTATAAAGGGAATAAGGTGCCTTGGTCAAAAGTAGTGCACTATAAAGGGAATAAGGTGCCTTGGTCAAAAGTAGTGCACTATAAAGGGAATAAGATGCCTTGGTCAAAAGTAGTGCACTATAAAGGGAATAAGGTGCCTTGGTCAAAAGTAGTGCACTATAAAGGGAATAAGATGCCTTGGTCAAAAGTAGTGCACTATAAAGGGAATAAGATGCCTTGGTCAAAAGTAGTGCACTATAAATAGGGTAAATAGGGAATAGGGTGCCATTCGGGACACACACTCTAGTCTTCTATTTTCATCCAGTCTGAAGCAACTGCCAGGACTGACCCGGACTGTAGAGCCTCTCCTACTAAAGAGGGGGTTGAGAGAGAGAGAGAGAGAGAGAGAGAGAGAGAGAGAGAGAGAGAGAGAGAGAGAGAGAGAGAGAGAGAGAGAGAGAGAGAGAGAGAGAGAGAGAGAGAGAGAGAGAGAGAGAGAGAGAGAGAATAAATATTGACCTGGTTAGTGAAGTAAAAATATGTCTCTCCACTCAATCGAAAATTAGGTTTCCTTTTACTAAGATTGAGTTATCTGAATCTTAATTAAGTCTCTGTGTGTGTGTGTGTGCGTGTCCATGCCAGTGTGTACCCATAAAGGCTGTTGCAGTGCAAGCGCGGGGAAATCCTGATAACTGTATGCAGGTAGGGCACAAGGCTGTGCGGGTGCAGGGCTCGCCCCTTCTGGCATCCCGTAGAGAATGTAATTACGTGACGATGAGGAGTCGCAGTCGTGCCCGCTCGATATAGAGCTGTCAACCGCGTCAGGTAACACCTGCGAGAGAGAGAGAGCGACCAGAACCCTGCCGCCCACGATCTCTTTAGAACCCTCCAGCGCTCTGATCTGGTCTGGCGTGAGAGGCTGCATGGCGTGAGACTTTACAGTTGATTAAACATCAGACGTCTCTATACCTTGGTGTTGCTAGTGCGTGCGTCAGAATAATACTGCGTTTCTGCATTGCTCTATGAGGTTCAGGCCGGATAACTATAAAGCATGTTGTGCCCACTGCTGATGTAAAAAGCACTTTATAGAATATACGTGATTGATTGAACAACAACAGGTTTCCGTGAGGGTCATGTTCATCTAACCTGGTAGAACGGATTTGAGTCGTGATCCTCTCCAGGGGGGAGACTACCGTACATCAGACCTCAGTTTACCTCTCTTCCTCTTCCTCTCTCATCCTCTTCCTCTCTCTCCAGGGGGAGACTACCGTACATCAGACCTCAGTTTACCTCTCTTCCTCTTCCTCTCTCATCCTCTTCCTCTCTCTCCAGGGGGAGACTACCGTACATCAGACCTCAGTTTACCTCTCATCCTCTTCCTCTCTCATCCTCTTCCTCTCTCTCCAGGGGGAGACTACCGTACATCAGACCTCAGTTTACCTCTCATCCTCTTCCTCTCTCATCCTCTTCCTCTCTCTCCAGGGGGAGACTACCGTACATCAGACCTCAGTTTACCTCTCATCCTCTTCCTCTCTCTCCAGAAGGGAGACTACCGTAGATCAGACCTCAGTTTACCTCTCATCCTCTTCCTCTCTCTCCAGGGGGGAGACTACCGTAGATCAGACCTCAGTTTACCTCTCATCCTCTTCCTCTCTCTCCAGGGGGAGACTACCGTAGATCAGACCTCAGTTTACCTCTCATCCTCTTCCTCTCTCTCCAGAGGGGAGACTACCGTAGATCAGACCTCAGTTTACCTCTCATCCTCTTCCTCTTTCTCCAGGGGGGAGACTACCGTAGATCAGACCTCAGTTTACCTCTCATCCTCTTCCTCGCTCTCCAGGGGGAGACTACCGTAGATCAGACCTCAGTTTACCTCTCATCCTCTTCCTCTCTCTCCAGAGGGGAGACTACCGTAGATCAGACCTCAGTTTACCTCTCATCCTCTTCCTCTCTCTCCAGGGGGGAGACTACCGTAGATCAGACCTCAGTTTACCTCTCATCCTCTTCCTCTCTCTCCAGGGGGGAGACTACCGTACATCAGACCTCAGTTTACCTCTCATCCTCTTCCTCTCTCATCCTCTTCCTCTCTCTCCAGGGGGGAGACTACCGTACATCAGACCTCAGTTTACCTCTCATCCTCTTCCTCTCTCTCCAGGGGGGAGACTACCGTACATCAGACCTCAGTTTACCTCTCATCCTCTTCCTCTCTCTCCAGAGGGGAGACTATCGTAGATCAGACCTCAGTTTACCTCTCATCCTCTTCCTCTCTCTCCAGGGGGGAGACTACCGTACATCAGACCTCAGTTTACCTCTCATCCTCTTCCTCTCTCTCCAGGGGGGAGACTACCGTACATCAGACCTCAGTTTACCTCTCATCCTCTTCCTCTCTCATCCTCTTCCTCTCTCTCCAGGGGGAGACTACCGTACATCAGACCTCAGTTTACCTCTCATCCTCTTCCTCTCTCATCCTCTTCCTCTCTCTCCAGAGGGGAGACTACCGTACATCAGACCTCAGTTTACCTCTCATCCTCTTCCTCTCTCATCCTCCTCCTCTCTCTCCAGGGGGAGACTACCGTACATCAGACCTCAGTTTACCTCTCATCCTCTTCCTCTCTCTCCAGGGGGAGACTACCGTACATCAGACCTCAGTTTACCTCTCATCCTCTTCCTCTCTCTCCAGGGGGGAGACTACCGTACATCAGACCTCAGTTTACCTCTCATCCTCTTCCTCTCTCTCCAGGGGGGAGACTACCGTAGATCAGACCTCAGTTTACCTCTCATCCTCTTCCTCTCTCTCCAGGGGGGAGACTACCGTACATCAGACCTCAGTTTACCTCTCATCCTCTTCCTCTCTCTCCAGGGGGGAGACTAGCGTACATCAGACCTCAGTTTACCGCTCACCCTCTTCCTCTCTCTCCAGGGGGGAGACTACCGTACATCAGACCTCAGTTTACCTCTCATCCTCTTCCTCTCTCTCCAGGGGGGAGACTACCGTACATCAGACCTCAGTTTACCTCTCATCCTCTTCCTCTCTCTCCAGAGGGGAGACTACCGTACATCAGACCTCAGTTTACCTCTCATCCTCTTCCTCTCTCTCCAGGGGGGAGACTACCGTACATCAGACCTCAGTTTACCTCTCATCCTCTTCCTCTCTCTCCAGGGGGGAGACTACCGTACATCAGACCTCAGTTTACCTCTCATCCTCTTCCTCTCTCATCCTCTTCCTCTCTCTCCAGGGGGAGACTACCGTACATCAGACCTCAGTTTACCTCTCATCCTCTTCCTCTCTCATCCTCCTCCTCTCTCTCCAGGGGGAGACTACCGTACATCAGACCTCAGTTTACCTCTCATCCTCAGTCTAGAATCCAAGATGGCGTAGCAGTCGGACGTGTCTTTGTTTTGTCCTGTCCCGTGTAAATAGTCTTCGTATTTTTCGTATACATTTCGTATATATTTTAATTTCACTTTCCATCTAGGAACTGAATCTACATTCCTACATTCCGCCTCACCCAATGTGGTACGGACCTGCTATTTTTTTTTATACTTTAGAACCGTAACCCCAATCAGAAGCTAGCCAGATAACTAGCTACTAGCTAGTAGTCAGTTAGCCACTGCTGCGGTCTTCACCCTCAACTCGGACACAGCCAGCTTCAATACCGGGCCAATACCTGCCAGTCTGCAAGCGCGATATCAACCCAGAGCATATAGGACTGCTTTTTCTCTACCACATCACCGGATTCCTGACGCAAGCTCTGGACAATTACACCGTATCATCACAGCTAGCTAGCTGCAACCGAGTGGCTACTACTGGCTAACACCTCTGTCCCGAAGCAAGCACCAGTTAGCCTTGAGCTAGCCTCGAGCTAGGCCCATCTGCCGGCTAGCTGAAGAGGTCTACCAGCGAATTCTTGGGCTACAATACCAGCTACAAGCTAATTTAGCCATTTTTTTTTTTTGCCGCTGCTAGTAGCTTTTACCTTCTGCACAGACACCAGCCCTGTTATTAGCCTGGATATTACTCACCAATTTACCAGCATCGGACTGTCTCTCGACAACAACGCCGGATTCCTGCCGTAATCCCTGAGCCACTACTTCTGATCCTCACAGCTAGCTTGTAGCTAGCGCAGCTAGCGCCACTGCCACGAAGCTAGCACCAGTTAGCGAACACAATTCTACAATTCACAACCTCTCTTTCGCCATCGCCATCTGGCTTGGATTCTCTGTCGACACGACCACGTCTGAGCAGACCCCCTCCGTCTGAGCAGACCACCCCCCGGGCTACTAACTTTAAACGCCGCGTGCTAGCTTAGTGGAGGCCTCCCTGCTCCATCTACGGCTGCCCCCTGGACACTATGATCACTTGGCTACATAGCTGATGCATGCTTGACTGTCCATTAATTCACGGTACTCCATTCTGTTTATTTGTGTTTTATCTGTCGGCTCTGTGCTTTAACTCAGGATCTGTGTGTAGTTAATCCGACCCTCTCTGCCTAGTCGTCGCCATTTTTACCTGTTGTTGCTGTGTTAGACTAGCACCCTGTTATTGCTGCTGTTATCTTACCTGTTGTTTTAGCTAGCTCTCCCAATCAAGACCTGCAATCACTTTATGCCTTATTGTATGTCTCTCTCAAATATCAATATGCCTTGCATACTGTTGTTCAGGCTAGTTATCTTTATCATTGTTTTGGTTTGCAATGGACCCTGTAGTTCCACTCTCCGTACCTCTGATACCTCCTTGGTCCCACCCCCCACACATGCGGTGACCTCACCCATTGAGACCAGCATGTCCAGAGATACAACCTCTCTTATCATCACCCAGTGCCTGGGCTTGCCTCCGCTGTACCCACGCCCCACCATACCCCTGTCTGCACATTATGCCCAGAATCTATTCTACCACGCCCATAAATCTGCTCCTTTTATTCTTTGTCCCCAACGCTCTAGGCGACCAGTTTTGATAGCCTTTAGCCGCACCCTCATCCTACTACTCCTCTGTTCCTCGGGTGATGTGGAGGTAAACCCAGGCCCTGCATGTCCCCAGTCACCCTCATTTGTTGACTTCTGTGATCGAAAAAGCCTTGGCCTCATGCATGTCAACATCAGAAGCCTCCTCCCTAAGTTTGCCTTACTCACCGCTTTAGCACACTCTGCCAACCCTGATGTCCTTGCCGTGTCCGAATCCTGGCTTAGGAAGGCCACCAAAAATTCTGAGATTTCCATACCCAACTATAACACTTTCCGTCAAGATAGAACTGCCAAAGGGGGAGGAGTTGCAATCTACTGCAGAGAGAGCCTGCAAAGTTCTGTCATACTTTCCAGGTCTATGCCCAAACAGTTCGAACTTCTAATTTTAAAAATTAATCTCTCCAGAAATAAGTCTCTCACTGTTGCCGCCTGCTACAGACCCCCCTCAGCTCCCAGCTGTGCCCTGGACACCATCTGTGAATTGATCGCTCCCCATCTAGCTTCAGAGTTTGTTCTGTTAGGTGACCTAAACTGGGATATGCTTAACACCCCGGCAGTCCTACAATCCAAGCTTGATGCCCTCAATCTCACACAAATCATCAAGGAACCCACCAGGTACAACCCTAAATCCGTAAACATGGGCACCCTAATAGACATTATCCTGACCAACCTGCCCTCCAAATACACCTCTGCTGTCTTCAATCAAGATCTCAGCGATCACTGCCTCATTGCCTGTATCCGCCACGGGTCCGCGGTCAAACGACCACCCCTCATCACTGTCAAACGCTCCCTAAAACACTTCTGCGAGCAGGCCTTTCTAATCGACCTGGCCCGGGTACCCTGGAAGGATATTGACCTCATCCCGTCAGTTGAGGATGCCTGGTCATTCTTTAAATGTTACTTCCTCACCATATTAGACAAGCATGCTCCGTTCAAAAAATGCAGAACCAAGAACAGATATAGCCCTTGGTTCACTCCAGACCTGACTGCCCTCGACCAGCACAAAAACATCCTGTGGCGAACTGCAATAGCATCGAAGAGCCCCCGCGATATGCAACTGTTCAGGGAAGTCAGGAACCAATACACGCAGTCAGTCAGGAAAGCAAAGGCCAGCTTTTTCAAGCAGAAATGTGCATCCTGTAGCTCTAACTCCAAAAAGTTCTGGGATACTGTAAAGTCCATGGAGAACAAGAGCACCTCCTCCCAGCTGCCCACTGCACTGAGGCTAGGTAACACGGTCACCACCGATAAATCCGTGATAATCGAAGACTTCAACAAGCATTTCTCAATGGCTGGCCATGCCTTCCTCCTGGCGACTCCAACCTTGGCCAACAGCCCCGCCCCCCCCGCTGCTACTCGCCCAAGCCTCCCCAGCTTCTCCTTTACCCAAATCCAGATAGCAGATGTTCTGAAAGAGCTGGAAAACCTGGACCCATACAAATCAGCTGGGCTTGACAATCTGGACCCCCTATTTCTGAAACTGTCCGCCGCCATTGTCGCACCCCCTATCACCAGCCTGTTCAACCTCTCCTTCGTATCATCTGAGATCCCCAAGGATTGGAAAGCTGCCGCGGTCATCCCCCTCTTCAAAGGGGGAGACACCCTGGACCCAAACTGTTACAGACCTATATCCATCCTGCCCTGCCTATCTAAGGTCTTCGAAAGCCAAGTCAACAAACAGATCACTGACCATCTCGAATCCCACCGTACCTTCTCCGCTGTGCAATCCGGTTTCCGAGCCGGTCATGGGTGCACCTCAGCCACGCTCAAGGTTCTAAACGATATCATAACCGCCATCGATAAAAGACATTACTGTGCAGCCGTCTTCATCGACCTGGCCAAGGCTTTCGACTCTGTCAATCACCATATTCTTATCGGCAGACTCAGTAGCCTCGGTTTTTCTAATGACTGCCTTGCCTGGTTCACCAACTACTTTGCAGACAGAGTTCAGTGTGTCAAATCGGAGGGCATGTTGTCCGGTCCTCTGGCAGTCTCTATGGGGGTACCACAGGGTTCAATTCTCGGGCCGACTCTTTTCTCTGTATACATCAATGATGTTGCTCTTGCTGCGGGCGATTCCCTGATCCACCTCTACGCAGACGACACCATTCTATATACTTCCGGCCCTTCCTTGGACACTGTGCTATCTAACCTCCAAACGAGCTTCAATGCCATACAACACTCCTTCCGTGGCCTCCAACTGCTCTTAAACGCTAGTAAAACCAAATGCATGCTTTTCAACCGTTCGCTGCCTGCACCCGCACGCCCGACTAGCATCACCACCCTGGACGGTTCCGACTTAGAATATGTGGACATCTATAAGTACCTAGGTGTCTGGCTAGACTGCAAACTCTCCTTCCAGACTCATATCAAACATCTCCAATCCAAAATCAAAGCAAGAATCGGCTTTCTATTCCGCAACAAAGCCTCCTTCACTCACGCCGCCAAACTTACCCTAGTAAAACTGACTATCCTACCGATCCTCGACTTCGGCGATGTCATCTACAAAATAGCTTCCAATACTCTACTCAGCAAACTGGATGCAGTTTATCACAGTGCCATTCGTTTTGTTACTAAAGCACCTTATACGACCCACCACTGCGACCTGTATGCCCTAGTCGGCTGGCCCTCGCTACATGTTCGTCGTCAGACCCACTGGCTCCAGGTCATCTACAAGGCTATGCTAGGTAAAGTGCCGCCTTATCTCAGTTCACTGGTCACGATGGCTACACCCACCCGCAACACGCGCTCCAGCAGGTGTATCTCACTGATCATCCCTAAAGCCAAAACCTCATTTGGACGCCTTTCCTTCCAGTTCTCTGCTGCCTGCGACTGGAACGAATTGCAAAAATCTCTGAAGTTGGAGACTTTTATCTCCCTCAACAACTTTAAAAATCTGCTATCCGAGCAGCTAACCGATCGCTGCAGCTGTACATAGTCCATCTGTAAACTACCCACCCAATTTACCTACCTCACCCCCCATACTGCTTTTATTTATTTACTTTTCTGCTCTTTTGCACACCAGTATCTCTTCTTGCACATGATCATCTGATGATTTATCACTCCAGTGTTAATCTGCTAAATTGTAATTATTCGATTTATTGCCTACCTCATGCCTTTTGCACACATTGTATATAGATTCTCTTTTTTTTCTACCATGTTACTGACTTGTTTATTGTTTACTCCATGTGTAACTCTGTGTTGTCTGTTCACACTGCTATGCTTTATCTTGGCCAGGTCGCAGTTGCAAATGAGAACTTGTTCTCAACTAGCCTACCTGGTTAAATAAAGGTGAAATAAAAAAATAAAAAAATAATAATAAATCCTCTTCCTCTCTCTCCAGGGGCAGACTACCGTACATCAGACCTCAGTTTACCTCTCATCCTCTTCCTCTCTCTCCAGGGGGGAGACTACCGTACATCAGACCTCAGTTTACCTCTCATCCTCTTCCTCTCTCTCCAGGGGGGAGACTACCGTAGATCAGACCTCAGTTTACCTCTCATCCTCTTCCTCTCTCTCCAGGGGGGAGACTACCGTACATCAGACCTCAGTTTACCTCTCATCCTCTTCCTCTCTCTCCAGGGGGGAGACTACCGTACATCAGACCTCAGTTTACCGCTCACCCTCTTCCTCTCTCTCCAGGGGGGAGACTACCGTACATCAGACCTCAGTTTACCTCTCATCCTCTTCCTCTCTCTCCAGGGGGGAGACTACCGTACATCAGACCTCAGTTTACCGCTCATCCTCTTCCTCTCTCTCCAGAGGGGAGACTACCGTACATCAGACCTCAGTTTACCTCTCATCCTCTTCCTCTCTCTCCAGGGGGGAGACTACCGTACATCAGACTTCAATTTACCTCTCATCCTCTTCCTCTCTCATCCTCTTCCTCTCTCTCCAGAGGGGAGACTACCGTACATCAGACCTCAGTTTACCTCTCATCCTCTTCCTCTCTCTCCAGGGGGGAGACTACCGTACATCAGACTTCAATTTACCTCTCATCCTCTTCCTCTCTCTTCCTGTTCCTCTCTCCAGGCGGGAGACTACCGTACATCAGACCTCAATTTACCTCTCATCCTCTTCCTCTCTCATCCTCTTCCTCTCTCTCCAGGGGGGAGACTACCGTACATCAGACCTCAATTTACCTCTCATCCTCTTCCTCTCTCTTCCTCTCCCTCTCTAACTCACCGCATGGTGTGCGCGCTGGTGAGCGAGTAACGGTAGTGTGCGGGGCAGACAATGCAGGGGCGAAACCTGCACGGCAACATCTTGGTGACATCATCTGAGTGCGAGATAAATGTCACGCACGATCCTCGGCCGAGTGTTAAATACCCCCGCCTCATACGCGGGAATCAGACCCCCTCTCTCTCCCTCTCCAAAAAGACCCTGCATGCGCGAGCTCCCCCGCCACACGCACTTATCTGCTAAAGGTGTTTCTGGAGAGAAAAAACACAACATTAAAACATACCCCCTACCCTAAGTCACGTGTTTTTGAGAAACCTAGATGAGATATTGAAGGTGACCAGGAACAGCCTTGGGCGGAGGAAATACCCTTTTCATCCAACAGCAGACCCCCATGTCCTCCATGATCTTACCCGACTGAGGCGAGACACTCCTGGGAAGTTGTTGACGGAAAGCCGCCCCATTAGATAAAAACAGCGTTGTTTCCAAGTTATAAAAAAAGCCAAAGTGATGAAGTAGAATCAACGTGAAAAATTGACTCGATTTGCAAAAAGACATCAATCAATCAGAAAGGGTATTTCGTATTTTTTTCACCCAATTTTTAACCTAATTCAAATGACATGGTGCCATTTTTTGTTGATTTCAAGTTGAATTCACGTTAGTTGACAACTCAACCAAATGCAAATCTAAACTAGACGTTGAAATGACGTCTGTGCCCAGCGGGGCCTCGCCTCGGTTGTGACTGGCTGCGAGACGGGGAGATATGGAGCGGTAGCCGGAGCGCATAGGAGAGGAGCTATATAGGATAGCCTCACCCTACAGACCAACTTGACTGGGCTTCAAACCACTGCGAGCCACAGCTACGTGAGGCGGGAAAGTTGTGAGGAAGAGCGGGAGAGATGCCGACACCCAGCCCAGAAGAGTAGCCTATGTTTCTCAAACCCCGGTTCATAGACATGGACCGATACCAATCGTTTGGATAATAGTGACCTTTCCGTCAGATAGTTAGCTGACACCGGTTAAGTCAGTTATGAAGTAATGATTCAAATCAAACGGTGCTCCAAGTAGGAAGACGAGCAGAGCTGGAGAGAAGTGGAGACGCTGCGCTAGAGTGATCAGTAACGATACCATGGACAGCGGCTGAGAGCGTCACGCTCGCCCCGCTCTCTCACCTCAACCGAAAAAACGGTTTGTAATTTGAAATATTTCATGAAATATTGAAAATACACTTTTTTTGGGAGGGATGTAACAACGTTTCTCTCTGGATTTTGATTGTTTTCAGAACGAACCATGAGAAGAGAAGGATTTTTATCTTCGGACTTTTATCCGTTAATCTTTGGAAATCGGTTCAATCATCTAAATCTTTAGGCTTTTTCTTCTCGCTGTCTTTTAAGTTTCAAATACATCGGAATTTGAATTCCCACTAAAGATTCCTTGAGAATGCGCACTTAAAGCCAGGTAAAACTTAGCCTGACAGTATTTTCTAACCTACAATCTGATATAGCCTACATAATCGAGAAACAAACATGTTTTTTTATAATGCATTTAGTATATTTTTGGAACATTGAGATTTAGTATGTGTGGTATTCCATAGGTTTAGGACCTATGTAATATATAAGGGTGTTTGAGACTCCTATATGTTGAAATTGGATCCTAGGTGTATGTGTATACTGACAGTGCGACATTTTGGCAGTTAATAAGCCATTTCTTCTACTTACCCAAAGTCAGATGAACTAGTGGATAAGCTACCATTCTTATGTCTCTGCGTGCAGTTTGAAGGACAGTTGAAGGTGGCTTCTGGAGCCATTGCTAACTAGTGTTAGCGCAATGAATAGAAGTCAACAGGAACCGTTAGCATGCTCGCTGTTCATGTAGACTTCTATTCATTGCGCTACCGCTAGCCAACTGGACGTAGAAGCATACAAATGGTAGGCCTATCCATGATATCATCTGACTCTGGTTAAGTTACCGACACAGCTTTTAAACAGCGTGCAGAAAAGGCTTTTAACACGGCATGCCGGTGCTTGTTGCAGTTAGATTAGTTGTTTACACGATGTCATGTGTGAGCATGCGTGTGTGTGTATGTGTGTGTGTACGTGTGTATGTCTGTGTGTGTGTGTGTGTGTGTGTGTGTATGTGTGTGTGTGTGTGTGTGTGTGTGTGTGTGTGTGTGTGCGTGTGCGTGTGTGTGTGTGTGTGTGTGTGATAGAAAATATTAAAAGAGGACGTGTGAGAGCAGCGTTATTAATATATTGAACAACACAAAGCCTCTGGGAGAAGATGATGGTGTTGTATATCAATATCATCATTATCATGTGTTACACTTCATTATCGTCTACACTGTATTCTGTCAGAGCATAACCAGGGAGGGCCGAGACATTTTAATGTTGTTTTTCTAACTTCTCAACCGGTAAAGCATGATTACATCAAGTAAAAGGGAGGTTTCCCAGACAGATTAAGAGTCTCATCCTGAACTGAAAACCAATGTCACTGGAGATTCTTCTAATCCCCGAGCTGACGAGGTAAACATCTGTCCTTCTGCCCTGAACAAGGCAGTTAACCCACTGTTCCTAGGCCGTCATTGTAAATAAGAATTAGTTCTTAACTGACTTGCCTATGTCAGGCGGTGGGTGTAGCTGGTGCATGAAGTCAGGCGGTGGGTGTAGCTGGTGCATGAAGTCAGGCGGTGGGTGTAGCTGGTGCATGAAGTCAGGTTGTGGGTGTAGCTGGTGCATGAAGTCAGGCGGTGGGTGTAGCTGGTGCATGAAGTCAGGCGGTGGGTGTAGCTGGTGCATGAAGTCAGGCGGTGGGTGTAGCTGGTGCATGAAGTCAGGCGGTGGGTGTAGCTGGTGCATGAAGTCAGGCGGTGGGTGTAGCTGGTGCATGAAGTCAGGCGGTGGGTGTAGCTGGTGCATGAAGTCAGGAGCAGGAGAGCAGAGATGAGTGAACAACGCACTTTACTTGCAAAAATAGCACAAAGTAATAAAACCAATGTGCGAACAACAATGGTTGCCATACAACACGGGTGAACACAGCACCTGGAACAAACCAGCCGGAAACGTACCGACCTGACAATGAACAAACACACACAAAGACATGGGGGAAACAGAGGGTTAAATACATGACCAGTAAATGGGAAATGAAAACCAGGTGTGTGGGAAACATAGACAAAACCAATGGAAAATGAAAAGTGGATCGGCGATGGCTAGAAGACCGGCGACGTCGACCGCCGAGCGCCGCCCGAACAAGGAGAGGAACCGACTTCGGCGGAAGTCGTGACAGCCTAGTTAAAACTTCTTGCAACTATAGGGGGTGCTGTTCCGCATTAGCATATTTGTGTCTCCAAATTAAACTGCCTCGTGCTAAATTCTTGATCGTACAATATGCATATTATTGTTATTATTGGATAGAAAACACCTTCTAGTTTCTATAGAAGTTGGAATTTTGTCTCTGAGTGGTACAGAACAATTTCTACAGCACTTTTCATGACAGGGTTCAGATTTCAGAAATTTTTACCCCTGATCTGGGGTCTGTTTTTAAGGCGACAGTGAATGCTATGAAGAAACCGACACTGCCTACGTCTTCCTCTGGGTGTCTGTACGTCATCACGTTTTCAATGGAATCGATGGGACATTCACAGCCATTATAAAAGACCAAAATGTATAGAGACCGTCCTTTCTCGTCGTGCGCCTGAAGCGTGAAGGCCATCGGACTTGCCTCGTTCCAAATCGTTTTCTAACCAGCAATATTTCTCCGGTCATGTTTTCAGTCGTTATAGTTGTTAAAAACATCATAATGTAGTTAATTTGAACCGTTTTATAGCAATTTATATCCGTTTAGTGCGATTTTGAGGAATTTCTTTGTTGTGCACTCTGAAAGTTTGGACACGTTTTGGGGTGTCGGTCGTTGGTGGTGGACATTTCGAAGGACAGAGGACATCTATCGACCAAAAGACGTTTATAACATAGAAAGGATACATTGCCCAAGAATCTGATGGAAGAACAGCTCAAAGTAAGCAATATTTAATATGATAAATCGTGTTTCTGTCGAAATATTTTAAACGCATATTTCGCCATTTTGTTTGGTATAGCTTCACTTGGCCAACCCTGTATTGAAAAGTAAGGATAATTTTAAAAATGTAAATCAGCGGTTGCATTAAGAACTAATTTGTCTTTCGATTGCTGTCAACCCTGTATTTTTTAGTCAAGTATATGATTAGCTTTCAATTAAACTAGATCACTCTGATAGATGACGTCAGACATATTGAGGCTTGATTTCCTAGTATTTTTATTGTGTAACCACGGTTTTGTATGGCTAAATATGCACCTTTTCGAACAAACTGTATATGTATATTGTAAAATGATGTTACAGGAGTGTCATCGGAAGAATTCTGAGAAGGTTAGTGAAAAAATTAATATATTTTGGCGGTGATTACGTTATAGCGCTCTTTGGCTGGAATCGATGCTCTGGTAACGTTTGCACATGTGGTATGCTAACTTATCGATTTATTGTGTTTTCGCTGAAAAACGCTTAGAAAATCTGAAATATGGTCTGAAATCACAAGAACTGGGTCTTTCCATTGCTATGCTTTGTCTATTTTTATGAAATGTTTTATGATGAGTAAATTGGTCATACACGTTGCTCTATCTAGTAATTCTAGTCGATTTGTGATGGTGGGTGCAATTGTAAACTGTGATTTCTACCTGAAATATGCACTTTTTTCTAACAAAAACTATCCTATACCATGAATATGTTATCAGACTGTCATCTGAAGAGGTTTTTTCTTGGTTAGTGGATATCAATATCTTAGTTGAGCCGAATTGGTGATAGCACCTGAAGGAGTAAGAAACTGATGGAGTTAGAATAGTGGTGTATTTTGCTAACGTGTTTAGCTAATAGATTTACATATTTTGTCTTCCCTGTAAAACATTTTAAAAATCTGAAATGGTGGCTTTATTCACAAGATCTGTATCTTTCATCTGGTGTCTTGGACTTGTGATTTAATGATATTTAGATGCTACTATCTACTTGTGAAGCTATGCTAGCTATGCTAATCAGTGTGTGGGGGGGTGGGGGGTGCTCCCGGACCCGGGGTAGAGGCTCGTTAGAGGTTAAATAAAGGTAAAATAAAAAAAATGTAAAGTGCTTTTGAGTCCAGAACTAAAGGCTTAACAGCTCCAGTTAGGGGATTCAACCCGATCGCGTTTTGTCCGCCATGCACGTTTTAAAGGGAATGTTCTCGCGTTTGGATAGACCACATTCACGGTAAACGCTGCAAATGTCAACTTCATCGGGAAATTACCTTTAAATGTAAATTGCGCTATAACACAGATGTTTCCGTTGTCCAGATGAAATCTAGCCCTTAGCCTATCTAGATCTGAGTTGTTCTATGAGAGGGGACTGAGATGGGGACACACACAGGGGTGGACAACTCCAGTCCTCGAGGGCATGATTGGTGTCACAGTTTTGCCCCAGCAACAGCTAACACACCTGACTCCAATAATCACCTAATCATGATCTTCAGTTTACAATGCAGTTTGATTAATCAGCTGTGTTTGCTAGGGATGGCTGAAAGTGTGACGCCAATCAGGACCTCGAGGACTGGAGTTGCCCATCCCTGCCTGGGGGAAAGAACCGCTGACATTCACTAATATGGGAAAGTGTTATGTGCAGTGTGTGTATGTGCATGTACAGTATGTGTGTGTGTGTGTGTTTCTTGTCTCCCTGCTCCAAAACCACCATTAGGGTGTGTGTGTGTGTGTGTGTGTGTGTGTGTGTGTGTGTGTGTGTGTGTGTGTGTGTGTGTGTGTGTGTGTGTGTGTGTGTGAGAAGGAGTGCATCAGGTTCAAGTACGGGTGACTGCATATATGTGTGTGTCTTTGAGCGTGTGTGTGTGTGAGTGTGTAACTTCTTGGAATCGCCAGTGTGTGTCTCCACCCACCATGTATTCTCAGCGGGCACTGGGATGTCTGGGATGTCTGAATTCCAAGCTCTGCAGTACACACGCACTCTAGTGATGCGCGGGTTGATTCATAACCCACAGTCCCCGCGGGTTGACTCATAACCAACAGTCCCCGCGGGTTGACTCATAACCCACAGTCCCCGCGGGTTGACTCATAACCCACAGTCCCCGCGGGTTGACTCATAACCCACAGTCCCCGCTGGTTGACTCATAACCCACATTCCCAGCGGGTTGACTCATAACCCACAGTCCCCGCGGGTTGACTCATAACCCACAGTCTCCGCGGGTTGACTCATAACCCACAGTCCCCGCGGGTTGACTCATAACCCACAGTCCCCGCGGGTTGACTCATAACCCTCAGTCCCCGCGGGTTGACTCATAACCCTCAGTCCCCGCGGGTTGACTCATAACCAGCAGTCCCCGTGGGTTGACTCATAACCCACAGTCCCCGCGGGTTGACTCATAACCTACAGTCCCCGCGGGTTGACTCATAACCCACAGTCCCCGCGGGTTGACTCATAACCCACAGTCCCCGCGGGTTGACTCATAACCCACAGTCTCCGCGGGTTGACTCATAACCCACAGTCCCCGCGGGTTGACTCATAACCCGCAGTCCCCGCAGGTTGACTCATAACCCACAGTCCCCGCGGGTTGACTCATAACCCTCAGTCCCCGCGGGTTGACTCATAACCCGCAGTCCCCGCGGGTTGACTCATAACCCTCAGTCCCCGCGGGTTGACTCATAACCCGCAGTCCCCGCGGGTTGACTCATAACCAACAGTCTCCGCGGGTTGACTCATAACCCTCAGTCCCCGCGGGTTGACTCATAACCCGCAGTCCCCGCGGGTTGACTCATAACCAACAGTCCCCGCGGGTTGACTCATAACCAACAGTCCCCGCGGGTTGACTCATAACCAACAGTCCCCGCGGGTTGACTCATAACCCTCAGTCCCCGCGGGTTGACTCATAACCCACAGTCCCTGCAGGTTGTATAAAAGAGAAGACAATGCATCAAAAATATCCATGAATGTGTTATTGTTGTGCAGTTCATATCAGTGGGCTGCGTCGAGGTTTATACATTCATTATCTGTATCTGGCATTAGTGCAGAAGTCTAAGCTTTAGGGCCTAACCGTATGCGCACCAAATACACACACATTTATATTTATTTCTAACAGTTTTATTTCATCTTTATTTAACTAGGCAAGTCAGTTAAGAACAAATTGTTATTTACAATGACGGCCAACCTCCAAATGCTGTTGGGAACTTGGGCAGAAAAAGATAACAGGAACAGGAACTGCATGACCTCAGACGTTCCGTTCATCACATGTAGTCGGGCGGTTGTGGATGGGTTATTAGCAATTGCGGGTGAACAAACAGCTGACACACGCATCACTAACGCACGCACGCACGCACGCACACACACACACACACACACACACACACACACACACACACACACACACACACACACACACACACACAGAATCGTACATTTTTACTGGAGTTTTACAGTAGACGTAGTTGCATTCCTTTTATCACAGAGACTCACACACACACACACCTCTTTTAATTTTCTGTCTCTTCTGCTGCAGGTCTGAAGGTCTCCTCCTTTTCCCTCCCCTCTCCTCCCCTCCCCTACACACCCTACATCCACAATGGAGCCTCTGGACAGGACAGGCTGGACATCGCTCTCTGGTGACCCCAACACCTCCACTCCGAACCTGGGGTATCACTTCTCCTACCCTGATTCTGGTCCTGCAACCCCGTCCTTCCCCTCCCCATCCTTCTTCCCCAGTTCCTCCTCCAACGTGTCCAGTCAGAGTGTCCCGTTCCAGGGCAGCAGTACCCTGATGACTGCGGTCATCTCCCTGAGCGTGTTCGTGGTCGGCCTGATCGGTAACACCCTGGCCATCTACGTGGTGCTGCGCTACGCCAAGATGAAGACCGTCACCAACATCTATATCCTGAACCTGGCGGTCGCAGACGAACTGTACATCCTGGGACTTCCCTTCCTCACCACCCAGGTAGTCTAGAGATCAGAGGTTACAGGTTAAAGACGAACTGTACATCCTGGGACTTCCCTTCCTCACCACCCAGGTAGTCTAGAGATCAGAGGTTAGAGATGAACTGTACATCCTGGGACTTCCCTTCCTCACCACCCAGGTAGTCTAAAGGTCAGAGGTTAAAGATGAACTGTACATCCTGGGACTTCCCTTCCTCACCACCCAGGTAGCCTAAAGGTCAGAGGTTAGAGACACACTGTACATCCTGGGACTTCCCTTCCTCACCACTCAGGTAGCCTAAAGGTCAGAGGTTAAAGATGAACTGTACATCCTGGGACTTCCCTTCCTCACCACCCAGGTAGCCTAGAGGTCAGAGGTTAGAGACACACTGTACATCCTGGGACTTCCCTTCCTCACCACCCAGGTAGCCTAGAGGTCAGAGGTTAGAGACACACTGTACATCCTGGGACTTCCCTTCCTCACCACCCAGGTAGTCTAGAGGTCAGAGGTTAGAGATGAACTGTACATCCTGGGGCTTCCCTTCCTCACCATCCAGGTAGCCTAGATGTCAGAGGTTACATGTTAAAGATGAACTGTACATCCTGGGACTTCCCTTCCTCACCACCCAGGTAGCCTAGAGGTCAGAGGTTAGAGATGAACTGTACATCCTGGGACTTCCCTTCCTCACCACCCAGGTAGCCTAGATGTTAGAGGTCCGAGGCTAGAGGTTAGAGGAGTGGGCCAGCGACCAGAGGGTTGTTGGTTTGAATCCTAGCTCCGACAAGGCAACACCTGGTCAGTAGGAAGGGTAACTGAAAGGTTTCTGGCGTCAGTGTCCAAGATGCCATCTCATCTCTTGCCGTTGTGCACTTAAGCTCTAAACGGCCCTCTGCGCCAACCTCTGTATCTGTGTGTCTTTCTGAGGGGTTTGAATAAAGCAGAAGACAAGTTACAATAAAGTAATCTCCTCTTCCTCCTCCTCCTCCTCCTTCCAGAACGTTCTCTCCTACTGGCCGTTCGGCTCCTTCCTGTGTCGCGTGCTGATGACCGCTGACTCCATGAGCCAGTTCACCTCCATCTTCTGTCTGACCGTGATGTCTATCGACCGCTACCTGGCCGTGGTCCACCCCATACGGTCTACAAAATGGCGGCGACCGCGAGTGGCGAAGGTGGTGAGCGCCGCGGTGTGGGCGTTGTCGTTGGTGGTCGTCCTGCCCGTGGTCGTGTTCTCCGGCGTTCAGGACACGTTCAATTCGTGTAACATTAGCTGGCCGGAGCCGCAGGACGTGTGGTCGACCGTGTTTATACTGTACACGGCTACGCTGGGTTTCTTCGGGCCCCTCCTGGTCATCTGTCTCTGCTACCTGCTCATCGTGGTCAAGGTGGGGGGGTCATAGGTCAAAATCATTCTGCTTTTCTTCTGTGTTTCTGTGTTAGCTACAGTACCATCGTTTTGGTTGCTCGTTGTGGTCAAGACTGCATCATTAGAAATGTTTGGTTCGGCTGTTTGAACTCTCTGACAGTGGATGTTTCTGTCGTTCTTTCATTTGGTCATTAAACACTTCTCTGTGTTGTTGTTTGTGCAACTAGATCTCACAGTCTCACCTCAGAATTAGACGTTCATCCATGTTTCTCAAACGTCAAATTTCGAAGTGTTTAAGGTTACATTTAGGCATTAACTCTGAATGGTTAAGGTAAGGTATTAACTCTGAATGGTTAAGGTTAGGTATTAACTCTGAATGGTTAAGGTTAGTGTAACGGCTTTCGTCGTTGGAAGGAGAGGAGGACCAAAGCGCAGCGTGGTATGTATCCATATTTATTAGAATACTTTTCTATACGAACAAAAACAATAAACAGACAATAACTAACGAAGCTACAGTCCTGAACATGGGAACACAGACAACACAGGAACACACGAACAGGAACAATCACCCACAAACAAACAGTGAAAACAGGTGTTTGTCATTGTCTCTGATTGGGAACCATATTAAGGTATAATATGGTTCCCAATCAGAGACAATGACAAACACCTGCCTCTGATTGAGAACCATATTAGGCCAAACAATAAACCCAACATAGAAACACAAAACATAGAATGACCACCCAGCTCACGTCCTGACCAACTAAACAAAGACTAAACAAAGGAAATAAAGTCAGGAATGTGACAGTTTGGTATTAACTCTGAATGGTTAAGGTTAGGTATTAACTCTGAATGGTTAAGGTTAGGTATTAACTCTGAATGGTTAAGGTTAGGTATTAACTCTGAATAGTTAAGGTTTGGTATTAACTCTGAATGGTTAAGGTTAGGTATTAACTCTGAATGGTTAAGGTTAGGTATTAACTCTGAATGGTTAAGGTAAGGTATTAACACCGAATGGTTAAGGTTTGGGTTAGGCTTAAAACAAAGATTCAGAAAACAGCCTTATATTGCTGGATTTGAACATACAACATTTGCACCAGAGGCAGATGCTCACACCCATCTACAACACCCCAGCAAAACCCAAACCTACTGGAACGTAACAGCGCTCACTGGTGCCCCTAGTGGTCTGTTTCCACGCCATCTCCCCACCTCAGACATGGATGGACTAATACTGACGGGTGACTTGGCTGGTTTTGTGGTCATTATCTTCAAGGTGTGTGATAAAGCATTCCGGAATATTATTTTGTTCTGTTTTGTCATTCCAACCATTCTTTTCGGTGTTTAGCATCTTTTGATGTTGACCTATTGTATGTAAGAGAGTTTCTGCTGAAACTTTCCTTTTTCTAATTTGCCATGTTCATATGTTTTAGAATACATTTGTATAACATGTTATCATCACCATTCTCATCATTGCCATCCTCCTCCTCCACCACCACCATTTTGTTACCCCCTCCAGGTGAAGTCTTCAGGTGTGCGGGCGGGCTTCACCAAGCGTCGGCGGTCAGAGCGTAAGGTGACCCGTATGGTGGTGATCATCGTGGTGGTCTTCGTCCTCTGCTGGCTCCCCTTCTTCATCATCAACATCATCAACCTCATCATCATCATCCCAGAGTCCTCCGTGACCGCCGGCGTCTACTTCTTCTCTGGTAACAGAAGAAACCTTCTAGTCTGCATCCCAAATAGCACCCTAATCCCTGTGTAGTGTACTACTGTTTACCAGAGCCCTATGGGGAATAGGCTACAGTCACTCTAACCCTAAGGGGGAGAGGGTTGGAGAGAGGAGGAGATGGGAAATTGGGGAAAGAGTGGAAAGTGGGGGAGGCGATGGAGAAGAGGGGAAAGAGGGGGAGGAGATGGGGAGGAGAGGGGAAAGAGGGGGGAGGAGATGGGGAGGAGAGGGGAAAGAGTGGGAGGAGATGGGGAGGAGAGGGGAAAGAGGGGGAGGAGATGGGGAGGAGAGGGGGAGGAGAGGGAAAAGAGGGGGGAGGAGATGGGAAGGAGAGGGGAAATAGGGGGGGAGAGGGGAAAGAGAGGGAGGAGAGGGGGAGGAGATGGAGAAAGAGAGGGGAAAGAGGGGGAGGAGATAGGAAATAGGGGGAGGAGAGGGGGAGGAGAAGGGAATGAGGGGGAGGAGATGGGGAAACGGGAGGAGAGGGGAAAGAGGGGAAGAGAGGGGGAGGAGATGGGGAAAGAGGGGGAGGAGAGGGGAAAGAGGAGGAGGAGAGGGGGAGTAGAGGGAAGGAGAGGGGGAGGAGAGGGGTAGGATATGGGTAATGAGAGAGAGAGGGAGTTGGGAGAGACAGCGAGAGAGAGAGAGGTGGGAGAGAGAGAGAGAGAGAGAGAGAGAGAGAGAGAGAAAGGGAGAAAGAGAGAGAGAGAGGTGGGAGAGAGAGATAAAGTGAGGGGGAGAGAGAGAGGTGGGATAGAGAGAGAGAGCGAGAGAGGTGGGAGAGAGAGAGAGAGAGAGAGAGGTGGGAGAGAGAGAGGATAATAGAGAAGAGGGAGAGAGAGAAGGAGAAAAGTGTGAGACAGACATTGACCATTAGTTTTGTCTCTACTCCCCAGTCATCCTGTCCTATGTTAACTCCTGTGCCAACCCTCTGCTCTATGGCTTCCTGTCAGACAACTTCCGACAGAGCTTCAGAAAGGTGATTATTATTTATTCAACCTTTATTGAACCTTTATTTAAACAGGAAAAGATACTTGAGGTTTGAAAGCTGTTTTGCGAGGAAGACCTGGAGGTGCTTTATGATCCAGCCACCACCATCCCCTTCACAGAACAATTTGTTCTTTCATAGAATTAACATGTATTAGTACATGTCCTGTATTTATATACAATATCAGCTTTCCTCAGTGCTCACCACAGTGCATCGTCTTCCCGATCCCATGTGCTTGATTTCTTCCGGAAGGTTCTGTGCGTGCGGAAGGCCAACGGCGTGGAGGATGGTGACCCCAGCGCCCCGAGGATGGAGAAGACTAGAGAGACGACTAGAGACGACTCCTTCCTGTCGCCAAGGAACCACGATGGACACAACGGACACACACCACAGAATAGCCAGGTGAGGAGGGCGTGAGCCCTGTGTATGTGTGTGTGTGTGTGTGTGTGTGTGTGTGTGTGTGTGTGTGTGTGTGTGTGTGTGTGTGTGTGTGTGTGTGTGTGTGTGTGTGTGTGTGTGTGTGTGTGTGTGTGTGTGTGTGTGTGTGTGTGTGTGTGTGTAAACTATATTACGGATGTAAGGGACACACACGGCACACAGCAGCCAGGTATGGAGTGGAGGGGGGTAGTAAAGTGAGGGGAGGAGGACCAATCGGTGTGTGGTATAGAGAGGGGAGGAGGACCAATCAGTGTGTGGTATAGGGAGGGGAGGAGGACCAATCCGTGTGTGGTATAGGGAGGGGAGGAGGACCAATCAGTGTGTGGTATAGGGAGGGGAGGAGGACCAATCAGTGTGTGGTATAGCGAGGGGAGGAGGACCAATCAGTGTGTGGTATAGGGAGGGGAGGAGGACCAATCAGTGTGTGGTATAGGGAGGGGAGGAGGACCAATCAGTGTGTGGTATAGGGAGGGGAGGAGGACCAATCAGTGTGTGGTATAGCGAGGGGAGGAGGACCAATCAGTGTAAGTTATAGGGAGCGGATATTACTGGTGTTGTGGTCTCAGTAGGAGTGTATGTATGTTATTACTGTGGTCTCAGTAGGAGTGTATATATGTTATTACTGTGGTCTCAGTAGGAGTGTATATATGTTTATTACTGTGGTCTCAGTAGGAGTGTATATATGTTATTACTGTGGTCTCAGTAGGAGTGTATATATGTTTATTACTGTGGTCTCAGTAGGAGTGTATAGATGTTATTACTGTGGTCTCAGTAGGAGTGTATATATGTTTATTACTGTGGTCTCAGTAGGAGTGTATATATGTTTATTACTGTGGTCTCAGTAGGAGTGTATATATGTTTATTACTGTGGTCTCAGTAGGAGTGTATATATGTTATTACTGTGTTCTCAGTAGAAGTGTATATATGTTTATCACTGTGGTCTCAGTAGGAGTGTATATATGTTATTACTGTGGTCTCAGTAGGAGTGTATATATGTTTATTACTGTGGTCTCAGTAGGAGTGTATATATGTTATTACTGTGGTCTCAGTAGGAGTGTATATATGTTTATTACTGTGGTCTCAGTAGGAGTGTATAGATGTTATTACTGTGGTCTCAGTAGGAGTGTATATATGTTTATTACTGTGGTCTCAGTAGGAGTGTATAGATGTTATTACTGTGGTCTCAGTAGGAGTGTATAGATGTTATTACTGTGGTCTCAGTAGGAGTGTATATATGGTCTCAGTAGGAGTGTATAGATGTTTATTACTGTGGTCTCAGTAGGAGTGTATATATGTTTATTACTGTGGTCTCAGTAGGAGTGTTTATATGTGTATTACTGTGGTCTCAGTAGGAGTGTATATATGTTATTACTATGGTCTCAGTAGGAGTGTATATATGTTTATTACTGTGGTCTCAGTAGGAGTGTTTATATGTGTATTACTGTGGTCTCAGTAGGAGTGTATATATGTTTATTACTGTGGTCTCAGTAGGAGTGTATATATGTTATTACTGTGGTCTCAGTAGGAGTGTATATATGTTTATTACTGTGGTCTCAGTAGGAGTGTATAGATGTTATTACTGTGGTCTCAGTAGGAGTGTATATATGTTTATTACTGTGGTCTCAGTAGGAGTGTATATATGTTTATTACTGTGGTCTCAGTAGGAGTGTATATATGTTTATTACTGTGGTCTCAGTAGGAGTGTATATATGTTATTACTGTGTTCTCAGTAGAAGTGTATATATGTTTATCACTGTGGTCTCAGTAGGAGTGTATATATGTTATTACTGTGGTCTCAGTAGGAGTGTATATATGTTTATTACTGTGGTCTCAGTAGGAGTGTATATATGTTATTACTGTGGTCTCAGTAGGAGTGTATATATGTTTATTACTGTGGTCTCAGTAGGAGTGTATATATGTTATTACTGTGGTCTCAGTAGGAGTGTATATATGTTTATTACTGTGGTCTCAGTAGGAGTGTATAGATGTTATTACTGTGGTCTCAGTAGGAGTGTATAGATGTTATTACTGTGGTCTCAGTAGGAGTGTATATATGGTCTCAGTAGGAGTGTATAGATGTTTATTACTGTGGTCTCAGTAGGAGTGTTTATATGTGTATTACTGTGGTCTCAGTAGGAGTGTATATATGTTATTACTATGGTCTCAGTAGGAGTGTATATATGTTTATTACTGTGGTCTCAGTAGGAGTGTATATATGTGTATTACTGTGGTCTCAGTAGGAGTGTATATATGTTATTACTGTGGTCTCAGTAGGAGTGTATATATGTTATTACTGTGGTCTCAGTAGGAGTGTTTATATGGTCTCAGTAGGAGTGTATAGATGTTTATTACTGTGGTCTCAGTAGGAGTGTATATATGTTTATTACTGTGGTCTCAGTAGGAGTGTATATATGTTATTACTGTGGTCTCAGTAGGAGTGTATATATGTTATTACTGTGGTCTCAGTAGGAGTGTATATATGTTATTACTGTGGTCTCAGTAGGAGTGTGTATATGGTCTCAGTAGGAGTGTATAGATGTTTATTACTGTGGTCTCAGTAGGAGTGTATATATGTTTATTACTGTGGTCTCAGTAGGAGTGTTTATATGTGTATTACTGTGGTCTCAGTAGGAGTGTATATATGTTATTACTATGGTCTCAGTAGGAGTGTATATATGTTTATTACTGTGGTCTCAGTAGGAGTGTATATATGTGTATTACTGTGGTCTCAGTAGGAGTGTATATATGTGTATTACTGTGGTCTCAGTAGGAGTGTATATATGTTATTACTGTGGTCTCAGTAGGAGTGTATATATGTTATTACTGTGGTCTCAGTAGGAGTGTATATATGTTTATTACTGTGGTCTCAGTAGGAGTGTATATATGTTTATTACTGTGGTCTCAGTAGGAGTGTATATATGTTATTACTGTGGTCTCAGTAGGAGTGTATATATGTTTATTACTGTGGTCTCAGTAGGAGTGTATATATGTTATTACTGTGGTCTCAGTAGGAGTGTATATATGTTTATTACTGTGGTCTCAGTAGGAGTGTATATATGTTTATTACTGTGGTCTCAGTAGGAGTGTATATATGTTATTACTGTGGTCTCAGTAGGAGTGTATATATGTTTATTACTGTGGTCTCAGTAGGAGTGTATATATGGTTATTACTGTGGTCTCAGTAGGAGTGTATATATGTTTATCACTGTGGTCTCAGTAGGAGTGTATATATGGTTATTACTGTGGTCTCAGTAGGAGTGTATATATGTTTATTACTGTGGTCTCAGTAGGAGTGTATATATGTTTATTACTGTGGTCTCAGTAGGAGTGTATATATGTTATTACTGTGGTCTCAGTAGGAGTGTATATATGTTTATTACTGTGGTCTCAGTAGGAGTGTATATATGTTTATTACTGTGGTCTCAGTAGGAGTGTATATATGTTTATTACTGTGGTCTCAGTAGGAGTGTTTATATGTTTATTACTGTGGTCTCAGTAGGAGTGTATATATGGTTATTACTGTGGTCTCAGTAGGAGTGTATATATGTTATTACTGTGGTCTCAGTAGGAGTGTATATATGTTATTACTGTGGTCTCAGTAGGAGTGTATATATGTGTATTACTGTGGTCTCAGTAGGAGTGTATATATGTTTATTACTGTGGTCTCAGTAGGAGTGTATATATGTTATTACTGTGGTCTCAGTAGGAGTGTATAGATGTTTATTACTGTGGTCTCAGTAGGAGTGTATAGATGTTATTACTGTGGTCTCAGTAGGAGTGTATAGATGTTTATTACTGTGGTCTCAGTAGGAGTGTATAGATGTTATTACTGTGGTCTCAGTAGGAGTGTATAGATGTTTATTACTGTGGTCTCAGTAGGAGTGTATATATGTGTATTACTGTGGTCTCAGTAGGAGTGTATATATGTTTATTACTGTGGTCTCAGTAGGAGTGTATAGATGTTATTACTGTGGTCTCAGTAGGAGTGTATATATGTTTATTACTGTGGTCTCAGTGGGAGTGTATATATGTGTATTACTGTGGTCTCAGTAGTAGTGTATATATGTTTATTACTGTGGTCTCAGTAGGAGTGTATATATGTTTATTACTGTGGTCTCAGTAGGAGTGTATAGATGTTATTACTGTGGTCTCAGTAGGAGTGTATATATGTTTATTACTGTGGTCTCAGTAGGAGTGTATATATGTTTATTACTGTGGTCTCAGTAGGAGTGTATAGATGTTTATTACTGTGGTCTCAGTAGGAGTGTATATATGTGTATTACTGTGGTCTCAGTAGGAGTGTATATATGTTTATTACTGTGGTCTCAGTAGGAGTGTATATATGTTATTACTGTGGTCTCAGTAGGAGTGTATATATGTTTATTACTGTGGTCTCAGCAGGAGTGTATATATGTTTATTACTGTGGTCTCAGTAGGAGTGTATATATGTTTATTACTGTGGTCTCAGTAGGAGTGTTTATATGTGTATTACTGTGGTCTCAGTAGGAGTGTATATATGTTATTACTGTGGTCTCAGTAGGAGTGTATAGATGTTTATTACTGTGGTCTCAGTAGGAGTGTATATATGTTATTACTGTGGTCTCAGTAGGAGTGTATAGATGGTTATTACTGTGGTCTCAGTAGGAGTGTATATATGTTTATTACTGTGGTCTCAGTAGGAGTGTATATATGTTTATTACTGTGGTCTCAGTAGGAGTGTATATATGTTTATTACTGTGGTCTCAGTAGGAGTGTATATATGTTATTACTGTGGTCTCAGTAGGAGTGTATAGATGGTTATTACTGTGGTCTCAGTAGGAGTGTATATATGTTATTACTGTGGTCTCAGTAGGAGTGTATATATGTTTATTACTGTGGTCTCAGTAGGAGTGTATATATGTTTATTACTGTGGTCTCAGTAGGAGTGTATATATGTTATTACTGTGGTCTCAGTAGGAGTGTATAGATGTTTATTACTGTGGTCTCAGTAGGAGTGTATATATGTTTATTACTGTGGTCTCAGTAGGAGTGTATATATGTTATTACTGTGGTCTCAGTAGGAGTGTATATATGTTTATTACTGTGGTCTCAGTAGGAGTGTATAGATGTTTATTACTGTGGTCTCAGTAGGAGTGTATATATGTTTATTACTGTGGTCTCAGTAGGAGTGTATATATGTTATTACTGTGTTCTCAGTAGGAGTGTATATATGTTTATCACTGTGGTCTCAGTAGGAGTGTATATATGTTTATTACTGTGGTCTCAGTAGGAGTGTATATATGTGTATTACTGTTGTCTCAGTAGGAGTGTATAGATGGTTATTACTGTGGTCTCAGTAGGAGTGTATAGATGGTTATTACTGTGGTCTCAGTAGGAGTGTATATATGTTTATTACTGTGGTCTCAGTAGGAGTGTATATATGTTATTACTGTGGTCTCAGTAGGAGTGTATAGATGGTTATTACTGTGGTCTCAGTAGGAGTGTATATATGTTTATTACTGTGGTCTCAGTAGGAGTGTATATATGTTTATTACTGTGGTCTCAGTAGGAGTGTATATATGTTTATTACTGTGGTCTCAGTAGGAGTGTATATATGTTATTACTGTGGTCTCAGTAGGAGTGTATAGATGGTTATTACTGTGGTCTCAGTAGGAGTGTATATATGTTATTACTGTGGTCTCAGTAGGAGTGTATATATGTTATTACTGTGGTCTCAGTAGGAGTGTATATATGTTTATTACTGTGGTCTCAGTAGGAGTGTATATATGTTTATTACTGTGGTCTCAGTAGGAGTGTTTATATGTTTATTACTGTGGTCTCAGTAGGAGTGTATATATGTTATTACTGTGTTCTCAGTAGAAGTGTATATATGTTTATCACTGTGGTCTCAGTAGGAGTGTATATATGTTTATTACTGTGGTCTCAGTAGGAGTGTATATATGTTATTACTGTGGTCTCAGTAGGAGTGTATAGATGTTTATTACTGTGGTCTCAGTAGGAGTGTATATATGTTATTACTGTGGTCTCAGTAGGAGTGTTTATATGTTTATTACTGTGGTCTCAGTAGGAGTGTATATATGTTATTACTGTGGTCTCAGTAGGAGTGTATATATGTTTATTACTGTGGTCTCAGTAGGAGTGTATATATGTTTATTACTGTGGTCTCAGTAGGAGTGTATATATGTTTATTACTGTGGTCTCAGTAGGAGTGTATAGATGTTATTACTGTGGTCTCAGTAGGAGTGTATAGATGTTATTACTGTGGTCTCAGTAGGAGTGTATATATGTTTATTACTGTGGTCTCAGTAGGAGTGTATATATGTTATTACTGTGGTCTCAGTAGGAGTGTTTATATGTTTATTACTGTGGTCTCAGTAGGAGTGTATATATGTTATTACTGTGTTCTCAGTAGGAGTGTATATATGTTTATCACTGTGGTCTCAGTAGGAGTGTATATATGTTTATTACTGTGGTCTCAGTAGGAGTGTATATATGTGTATTACTGTGGTCTCAGTAGGAGTGTATATATGTGTATTACTGTGGTCTCAGTAGGAGTGTATATATGGTTATTACTGTGGTCTCAGTAGGAGTGTATAGATGTTTATTACTGTGGTCTCAGTAGGAGTGTATATATGTTTATCACTGTGGTCTCAGTAGGAGTGTATAGATGTTATTACTGTGTTCTCAGTAGGAGTGTATATATGTTTATTACTGTGGTCTCAGTAGGAGTGTATATATGTTATTACTGTGGTCTCAGTAGGAGTGTATATATGTTTATTACTGTGGTCTCAGTAGGAGTGTATATATGTTTATTACTGTGGTCTCAGTAGGAGTGTATATATGTTTATTACTGTGGTCTCAGTAGGAGTGTATATATGTGTATTACTGTGGTCTCAGTAGGAGTGTATAGATGTTATTACTGTGTTCTCAGTAGGAGTGTATATATGTTTATTACTGTGGTCTCAGTAGGAGTGTATATATGTTTATTACTGTGGTCTCAGTAGGAGTGTATATATGTTTATTACTGTGGTCTCAGTAGGAGTGTATATATGTTTATTACTGTGGTCTCAGTAGGAGTGTATATATGTTTATTACTGTGGTCTCAGTAGGAGTGTATATATGTTATTACTGTGGTGTCAGTAGGAGTGTATATATGTTTATTACTGTGGTCTCAGTAGGAGTGAATATATGTTTATTACTGTGGTCTCAGTAGGAGTGTATATATGTGTATTACTGTGGTCTCAGTAGGAGTGTATATATGTTTATTACTGTGGTCTCAGTAGGAGTGTATAGATGTTATTACTGTGGTCTCAGTAGGAGTGTATATATGTTTATTACTGTGGTCTCAGTAGGAGTGTATATATGTTTATTACTGTGGTCTCAGTAGGAGTGTATATATGTTTATTACTGTGGTCTCAGTAGGAGTGTATATATGTTTATTACTGTGGTCTCAGTAGGAGTGTATATATGTGTATTACTGTGGTCTCAGTAGGAGTGTATAGATGTTATTACTGTGGTGTCAGTAGGAGTGTATATATGTTTATTACTGTGGTGTCAGTAGGAGTGTATATATGGTTATTACTGTGGTCTCAGTAGGAGTGTATATATGTTTATTACTGTGGTCTCAGTAGGAGTGTATAGATATTTATTACTGTGGTCTCAGTAGGAGTGTATATATGTGTATTACTGTGGTCTCAGTAGGAGTGTATATATGTTATTACTGTGGTCTCAGTAGGAGTGTATATATGTTTATTACTGTGGTCTCAGTAGGAGTGTATATATGTTTATTACTGTGGTCTAGTAGGAGTGTATATATGTTTATTACTGTGGTCTCAGTAGGAGTGTATAGATGTTATTACTGTGGTCTCAGTAGGAGTGTATATATGTTTATTACTGTGGTCTCAGTAGGAGTGTATATATGTTATTACTGTGGTCTCAGTAGGAGTGTATATATGTTATTACTGTGGTCTCAGTAGGAGTGTATATATGTTTATTACTGTGGTCTCAGTAGGAGTGTATATATGTTATTACTGTGGTCTCAGTAGGAGTGTATATATGTTTATTACTGTGGTCTCAGTAGGAGTGTATATATGTTTATTACTGTGGTCTCAGTAGGAGTGTATATATGTTTATTACTGTGGTCTCAGTAGGAGTGTATATATGTGTATTACTGTGGTCTCAGTAGGAGTGTATAGATGTTATTACTGTGTTCTCAGTAGGAGTGTATATATGTTTATTACTGTGGTCTCAGTAGGAGTGTATATATGTTTATTACTGTGGTCTCAGTAGGAGTGTATATATGTTTATTACTGTGGTCTCAGTAGGAGTGTATATATGTTTATTACTGTGGTCTCAGTAGGAGTGTATATATGTTTATTACTGTGGTCTCAGTAGGAGTGTATATATGTTATTACTGTGGTGTCAGTAGGAGTGTATATATGTTTATTACTGTGGTCTCAGTAGGAGTGTATATATGTTTATTACTGTGGTCTCAGTAGGAGTGTATAGATATTTATTACTGTGGTCTCAGTAGGAGTGTATATATGTGTATTACTGTGGTCTCAGTAGGAGTGTATATATGTTATTACTGTGGTCTCAGTAGGAGTGTATATATGTTTATTACTGTGGTCTCAGTAGGAGTGTATATATGTTTATTACTGTGGTCTAGTAGGAGTGTATATATGTTTATTACTGTGGTCTCAGTAGGAGTGTATAGATGTTATTACTGTGGTCTCAGTAGGAGTGTATATATGTTTATTACTGTGGTCTCAGTAGGAGTGTATATATGTTATTACTGTGGTCTCAGTAGGAGTGTATATATGTTATTACTGTGGTCTCAGTAGGAGTGTATATATGTTTATTACTGTGGTCTCAGTAGGAGTGTATATATGTTATTACTGTGGTCTCAGTAGGAGTGTATATATGTTTATTACTGTGGTCTCAGTAGGAGTGTATATATGTATATTACTGTGGTCTCAGTAGGAGTGTATATATGTTTATTACTGTGGTCTCAGTAGGAGTGTTTATATGTTTATTACTGTGGTCTCAGTAGGAGTGTATATATGTTATTACTGTGGTCTCAGTAGGAGTGTATATATGTTATTACTGTGGTCTCAGTA